>NC_091283.1:645005609-645306591 GCF_032444005.1 Ranitomeya imitator | reverse complement strand
TCCAGCATGTGGTTCGTTTACATGGCATTCCAGAGAATATCGTTTCTGACAGAGGTTCCCAGTTTGTTTTGAGGTTTTGGCGAGCCTTTTGTGGTAGGATGGGCATTGACTTGTCTTTTTCCTCGGCTTTCCATCCTCAGACTAATGGCCAGACCGAACGAACCAATCAGACCTTGGAAACATATCTGAGATGCTTTGTTTCTGCTGATCAGGATGACTGGGTGTCCTTTTTGCCTTTGGCTGAGTTCGCCCTTAATAAATCGGGCCAGCTCGGCTACCTTGGTTTCGCCGTTTTTCTGCAACTCTGGGTTCCATCCTCGTTTCTCTTCAGGGCAGATTGAGTCTTCGGACTGTCCTGGTGTGGATACTGTGGTGGACAGGTTGCAGCAGATTTGGACTCATGTAGTGGACAATTTGACCTTGTCCCAGGAGAAGGCTCAACGTTTCGCTAATCGCAGACGCTGTGTGGGTCCCCGACTTCGTGTTGGGGATTTGGTTTGGTTATCTTCTCGTCATATTCCTATGAAGGTTTCCTCTCCTAAGTTTAAACCTCGTTTCATTGGTCCGTATAGGATTTCTGAGGTTCTTAATCCTGTGTCTTTTCGTCTGACCCTTCCAGATTCTTTTTCCATACATAACGTATTCCATAGGTCATTGTTGCGGAGATACGTGGCACCTATGGTTCCATCTGTTGATCCTCCTGCCCCGGTTTTGGTGGAGGGGGAGTTGGAGTATATTGTGGAGAAGATTTTGGATTCTCGTCTTTCAAGACGGAAACTCCAGTATCTGGTTAAGTGGAAGGGTTATGCTCAGGAAGATAATTCCTGGGTCTTTGCCTCTGATGTCCATGCTCCCGATCTTGTTCGTGCCTTTCATATGGCTCATCCTGGTCGTCCTGGGGGCTCTGGTGAGGGTTCGGTGACCCCTCCTCAAGGAGGGGGGGTACTGTTGTGAATTCTGTGGCAGAGCTCCCTCCTGTGGTCACAAGTGGTACTTCGGCTGATTCTCTCTGTGAGCTTCCGTTGGTGGAGGAGAGTGGTACTGCGGCTTCTGAGTTTCCTTCCTCAGGTGATGTGGTGAAGTCGTTAGGTGCTGCTCTATTTAACTCCACCTAGTGCTTTGATCCTGGCCTCCAGTCAATGTTCTAGTATTGGACCTGTTTCCTCCTGGATCGTTCCTGTGGCCTGCTGCTCTGCATAGCTAAGTTCCGCTTTGCTATTTTGTTTGCTGTTTTTTTCTGTCCAGCTTGTCTATTTGTTTTTTCTTGCTTGCTGGAAGCTCTGGGACGCAGAGGGTGTACCTCCGTGCCGTTAGTTCGGTACGGAGGGTCTTTTTGCCCCCTTTGCGTGGTTGTTTGTAGGGTTTTGTGTTGACCGCAAAGTTACCTTTCCTATCCTCGCTCTGTTTAGTAAGTCGGGCCTCACTTTGCTAAATCTATTTCATCTCTACGTTTGTCTTTTCATCTTAACTCACAGTCATTATATGTGGGGGCTGCCTTTTCCTTTGGGGTATTTCTCTGAGGCAAGGTAGGCTTATTTTCTATCTTCAGGCTAGCTAGTTTCTCAGGCTGTGCCGAGTTGCATAGGGAGCGTTAGGCGCAATCCACGGCTGCCTCTAGTGTGGTTGGAGAGGATTAGGGATTGCGGTCATCAGAGTTCCCACGTCTCAGAGCTCGTTCTATGTTTTTGGGTTATTGTCAGATCACTGTATGTGCTCTGACTTCTATGTCCATTGTGGTACTGAATTACCTCATCATAACAGTCCAGGCTTGCAAGTGCATGGTGTTTAAATGTCTACGCATGCAAGTTGTATTTAGACTTTTAATATTCTGACCTCTGCTGAATGTCCTTGGCCATTTCTTACAGATGACTTTGCACTGATCATTTGGATGTTAGTTAAAAAAATGCCAGACTGCACTCTTCCTACTATTGGATACCTTTTCAGGCATTGCACACTGAGTTACTTTAACCGGATGGCCACGCTGTCCTACAACTGGTTTTGGTTTAGCCACACGTTTTTGGCCAGATACGGGCCTGCCAGATGGAACCTGTTGTGATGTTGATGCTTGCTGCGGCTCCTCCTCCTCCGCTTCAGAACTACTGCCCGCTGCACCCTGTTCCCCCAATGGCTGCCAATCGGGGTCAAGAACTGGGTCATCTATGACCTCCTCTTCTATGTCCTGTGCACCTTCCTCTGTGTCACCGTGTAAGCCAGTGCTATAGCGTTCGTGACGGGGCTCCATAGTCTCATCTGGGTCAGATTCTGGATCAGTACACTGCGAGGGCAATGTTGTGATCTGAGTCAAAGGAACAGAATAAGAATCTGGCTGTGGCTGTGCATCTGTGCACTCCATGTCCGATTCATCTTGTAATGGGCATGACCTGTTAACAGTTTCCCTTTCTGACCCAGGAACGGTATGTGTAAAGAGCTCCATGGAGTAACCCGTTGTGTCGCCTGACGCATCCTTCTCTGTTGTTCTGGGTGAAGAACGCAAGGAAGCGACTTGTCCCTGACCGGGAACATCCACTGACGACGCGCTGCTTTTACGTTTTGCACTTTCCGAAGAGGAGGCAAAAGAGCTAGAGGCAGAGTCAGCAAGGAAAGCCAAAACTTGTTCCTGCTGCTCCGGCTTTAAAAGTGGTTTTCCTACTCCCAGAAAAGGGAGCATTCGAGGGCTTGTGTAGCCAGACGATGACGCTGGCTCAACATCTCGAGACTTAGGTGCTATATTGCTTTTCCCATGACCACCTGATGCTCCACCACAACTACCATCTGGCAATGACCGCCCACGGCCACGACCTCTTCCACCAGACTTCCTCATTCTTGGAAATATGTAACCAAACTTACAAACGTTATTTGGTATTGCAAAAACCTGTTACAAGGTTGACGCAAAATTGTTGTGAATTTAAATCTCCCTTTATAGGTGTGTGAGAGTGCAGGGAAAATCAGGCCCACTGTCTTACAGTACGCAGTTTCAGTGGAAGACAGGACTGACGCAGATGCACAGATTTGCCAATATTAATCTCCCCTTCTTTTTTGGGGGGATGGGAGACTAGTGAATCAATCTGGCCCACAGTTTTACAGTAGTGTTTCAGTGGCAGACAGTGGCTGACAGGTATGCCACTAACAGGACAGACGCAGATGCACAGATTTGCCAATATTAATCTCCCCTTCTTTTTTGGGGGGGATGGGAGACTAGTGATCAATCTGGCCCACAGTTTTACAGTAGTGTTTCAGTGGCAGACAGTGGCTGACAGATATGCCACTAACAGAACTGACGCAGATGCACAGATTTGCCAATATTAATCTCCCCTTCTTTTTTTGGGGGGGGGTGGGAGACTAGTGAATCAATCTGGCCCACAGTTTTACAGTAGTGTTTCAGTGGCAGACAGTGGCTGACAGATATGCCACTAACAGGACTGAGGCAGATGTGCAGATTTGCCAATATTAATCTCCCCTTTTTTGGGGGGATGGGAGACTAGTGAATCAATCTGGCCCACAGTTTTACAGTAGTGTTTCAGTGGCAGACAGTGGCTGACAGATATGCCACTAACAGGACTGACGCAGATGCACAGATTTGCCAATATTAATCTCCCCTTCTTTTTTGGGGGGGGATGGGACACTAGTGAATCAATCTGGCCCACAGTTTTACAGTAGTGTTTCAGTGGCACACAGTGGCTGACAGATATGTCACTAACAGGACTGATGCAGATGCACAGATTTGCCAATATTAATCTCCCCTTCTTTTTTGGGGGGGATGGGAGACTAGTGAATCAATCTGGCCCACAGTTTTACAGTAGTGTTTCAGTGGCAGACAGTGGCTGACAGATATGCTACTAACAGGACTGACGCAGATGCACAGATTTGCCAATATTAATCTCCCCTTCTTTTTTGGGGGGATGGGAGACTAGTGAATCAATCTGGCCCACAGTTTTACAGTAGTGTTTCAGTGGCAGACAGTGGCTGACAGATATGCCACTAACAGGACTGACGCAGATGCACAGATTTGCCAATATTAATCTCCCCTTCTTTTTTGGGGGGATGGGAGACTAGTGAATCAATCTGGCCCACAGTTTTACAGTAGTGTTTCAGTGGCAGACAGTGGCTGACAGATATGCCACTAACAGGACTGACGCAGATGCACAGATTTGCCAATATTAATCTCCCCTTTTTTTTGGGGGGTGATGGAAGACTAGTGAATCAATCTGGCCCACAGTTTTACAGTAGTGTTTCAGTGGCAGACAGTGGCTGACAGATAAGCCACTAACAGGACTGGCACAGATGCACAGATTTGCCAATATTAATCTCCCCTTCTTTTTTGGGGGGGGATGGGAGACTAGTGAATCAATCTGGCCCACAGTTATACAGTAGTGTTTCAGTGGCAGACAGTGGCTGACAGATATGCCACTAACAGGACTGATGCAGATGCACAGATTTGCCAATATTAATCTCCCCTTCTTTTTTGGGGGGGATGGGAGACTAGTGAATCAATCTAGCCCACAGTTTTACAGTAGTGTTTCAGTGGCAAACAGTGGCTGACAGATATGCCACTAACAGGACTGAGGCAGATGTGCAGATTTGCCAATATTAATCTCCCCTTTTTTCGGGGGATGGGAGACTAGTGAATCAATCTGGCCCACAGTTTTACAGTAGTGTTTCAGTGGCAGACAGTGGCTGACAGATATGCCACTAACAGGACTGACGCAGATGCACAGATTTGCCAATATTAATCTCCCCTTCTTTTTTGGGGGGATGGGAGACTAGTGAATCAATCTGGCCCACAGTTTTACAGTAGTGTTTCAGTGGCACACAGTGGCTGACAGATATGTCACTAACAGGACTGACGCAGATGCACAGATTTGCCAATATTAATCTCCCCTTCTTTTTTGGGGGTGATGGAAGACTAGTGAATCAATCTGGCCCACAGTTTTACAGTAGTGTTTCAGTGGCAGACAGTGGCTGACAGATATACCACTAACAGGACTGACGCAGATGCACATATTTGCCAATATTAATCTCCCCTTATTTTTTTGGGGGGGTGGGAGACTAGTGAATCAATCTGGCCCACAGTTTTACAGTAGTGTTTCAGTGGCAGACAGTGGCTGACAGATATGCCACTAACAGGACTGAGGCAGATGTGCAGATTTGCCAATATTAATCTCCCCTTTTTTGGGGGGATGGGAGACTAGTGAATCAATCTGGCCCACAGTTTTACAGTAGTGTTTCAGTGGCAGACAGTGGCTGACAGATATGCCACTAACAGGACTGACGCAGATGCACAGATTTGCCAATATTAATCTCCCCTTCTTTTTTGGGGGGGGATGGGACACTAGTGAATCAATCTGGCCCACAGTTTTACAGTAGTGTTTCAGTGGCACACAGTGGCTGACAGATATGTCACTAACAGGACTGATGCAGATGCACAGATTTGCCAATATTAATCTCCCCTTCTTTTTTGGGGGGGATGGGAGACTAGTGAATCAATCTGGCCCACAGTTTTACAGTAGTGTTTCAGTGGCAGACAGTGGCTGACAGATATGCTACTAACAGGACTGACGCAGATGCACAGATTTGCCAATATTAATCTCCCCTTCTTTTTTGGGGGGATGGGAGACTAGTGAATCAATCTGGCCCACAGTTTTACAGTAGTGTTTCAGTGGCAGACAGTGGCTGACAGATATGCCACTAACAGGACTGACGCAGATGCACAGATTTGCCAATATTAATCTCCCCTTCTTTTTTGGGGGGATGGGAGACTAGTGAATCAATCTGGCCCACAGTTTTACAGTAGTGTTTCAGTGGCAGACAGTGGCTGACAGATATGCCACTAACAGGACTGACGCAGATGCACAGATTTGCCAATATTAATCTCCCCTTTTTTTTGGGGGGTGATGGAAGACTAGTGAATCAATCTGGCCCACAGTTTTACAGTAGTGTTTCAGTGGCAGACAGTGGCTGACAGATAAGCCACTAACAGGACTGGCACAGATGCACAGATTTGCCAATATTAATCTCCCCTTCTTTTTTGGGGGGGGATGGGAGACTAGTGAATCAATCTGGCCCACAGTTATACAGTAGTGTTTCAGTGGCAGACAGTGGCTGACAGATATGCCACTAACAGGACTGATGCAGATGCACAGATTTGCCAATATTAATCTCCCCTTCTTTTTTGGGGGGGATGGGAGACTAGTGAATCAATCTAGCCCACAGTTTTACAGTAGTGTTTCAGTGGCAAACAGTGGCTGACAGATATGCCACTAACAGGACTGAGGCAGATGTGCAGATTTGCCAATATTAATCTCCCCTTTTTTCGGGGGATGGGAGACTAGTGAATCAATCTGGCCCACAGTTTTACAGTAGTGTTTCAGTGGCAGACAGTGGCTGACAGATATGCCACTAACAGGACTGACGCAGATGCACAGATTTGCCAATATTAATCTCCCCTTCTTTTTTGGGGGGATGGGAGACTAGTGAATCAATCTAGCCCACAGTTTTACAGTAGTGTTTCAGTGGCACACAGTGGCTGACAGATATGTCACTAACAGGACTGACGCAGATGCACAGATTTGCCAATATTAATCTCCCCTTCTTTTTTGGGGGTGATGGAAGACTAGTGAATCAATCTGGCCCACAGTTTTACAGTAGTGTTTCAGTGGCAGACAGTGGCTGACAGATATACCACTAACAGGACTGACGCAGATGCACATATTTGCCAATATTAATCTCCCCTTATTTTTTTGGGGGGGTGGGAGACTAGTGAATCAATCTGGCCCACAGTTTTACAGTAGTGTTTCAGTGGCAGACAGTGGCTGACAGATATGCCACTAACAGGACTGAGGCAGATGTGCAGATTTGCCAATATTAATCTCCCCTTCTTTTTTGGGGGGATGGGAGACTAGTGAATCAATCTGGCCCACAGTTTTACAGTAGTGTTTCAGTGGCAGACAGTGGCTGACAGATATGCCACTAACAGGACTGACGCAGATGCACAGATTTGCCAATATTAATCTCCCCTTCTTTTTTGGGGGGATGGGAGACTAGTGAATCAATCTGGCCCACAGTTTTACAGTAGTGTTTCAGTGGCAGACAGTGGCTGACAGATATGCCACTAACAGGACTGACGCAGATGCACAGATTTGCCAATATTAATCTCCCCTTCTTTTTTTGGGGGGATGGGAGACTAGTGAATCAATCTGGCCCACAGTTTTACAGTAGTGTTTCAGTGGCAGACAGTGGCTGACAGATATGCCACTAACAGGACTGACGCAGATGCACAGATTTGCCAATATTAATCTCCCCTTCTTTTTTAGGGGGGGATGGGAGACTAGTGAATCAATCTGGCCCACAGTTTTACAGTAGTGTTTCAGTGGCACAAAATGACAGACCGATAACACAGACTGGACTGGCACAGATGCACAGATTTGCCAATATTAATCTCCCCTTCCTTTTTGGGGGGGGATGGGAGACTAGTGAATCAATCTGGCCCACAGTTTTACAGTAGTGTTTCAGTGGCAGACAGTGGCTGACAGATATGCCACTAACAGGACTGATGCAGATGCACAGATTTGCCAATATTAATCTCCCCTTCTTTTTTGGGGGGGATGGGAGACTAGTGAATCAATCTGGCCCACAGTTTTACAGTAGTGTTTCAGTGGCAGACAGTGGCTGACAGATATGCCACTAACAGGACTGAGGCAGATGTGCAGATTTGCCAATATCAATCTCCCCTTTTTGGGGGGGATGGGAGACTAGTGAATCAATCTGGACCACAGTTTTACAGTAGTGTTTCAGTGGCAGACAGTGGCTGACAGATATGCCACTAACAGGACTGACGCAGATGCACAGATTTGCCAATATTAATCTCTCCTTCTTTTTTTTGGTGGGGGGGGGGGATGGGAGACTAGTGAATCAATCTGGCCCACAGTTTTACAGTAGTGTTTCAGTGGCACACAGTGGCTGACAGATATGTCACTAACAGGACTGATGCAGATGCACAGATTTGCCAATATTAATCTCCCCTTCTTTTTTGGGGGGGATGGGAGACTAGTGAATCAATCTGGCCCACAATTTTACAGTAGTGTTTCAGTGGCAGACAGTGGCTGACAGATATGCTACTAACAGGACTGACGCAGATGCACAGATTTGCCAATATTAATCTCCCCTTCTTTTTTGGGGGATGGGAGACTAGTGAATCAATCTGGCCCACAGTTTTACAGTAGTTTTTCAGTGGCAGACAGTGGCTGACAGATATGCCACTAACAGGACTGACGCAGATGCACAGATTTGCCAATATTAATCTCCCCTTCTTTTTTGGGGGGATGGGAGAATAGAGAATCAATCTGGCCCACAGTTTTACAGTAGTGTTTCAGTGGCAGACAGTGGCTGACAGATATGCCACTAACAGGACTGACGCAGATGCACAGATTTGCCAATATTAATCTCTCCTTCTTTTTTTTGGTGGGGGGAAGGGATGGGAGACTAGTGAATCAATCTGGCCCACAGTTTTACAGTAGTGTTTCAGTGGCACACAGTGGCTGACAGATATGTCACTAACAGGACTGATGCAGATGCACAGATTTGCCAATATTAATCTCCCCTTCTTTTTTGGGGGGGATGGGAGACTAGTGAATCAATCTGGCCCACAATTTTACAGTAGTGTTTCAGTGGCAGACAGTGGCTGACAGATATGCCACTAACAGGACTGACGCAAATGCACAGATTTGCCAATATTAATCTCCCCTTCTTTTTTTGGGGGATGGGAGACTAGTGAATCAGTCTGGCCCACAGTTTTACAGTAGTGTTTCAGTGGAAGACAGTGGCTGACAGATATGCCACTAACAGGACTGACGCAGATGCACAGATTTGCCAATATTAATCTCCCCTTCTTTTTTTGGGGGGGGATGGGAGACTAGTGAATCAATCTGGCCCACAGTTTTACAGTAGTGTTTCAGTGGCAGACAGTGGCTGACAGATATGCCACTAACAGGACTGACGCAGATGCACAGATTTGCCAATATTAATCTCCCCTTCTTTTTAGGGGGCGATGGGAGACTAGTGAATCAATCTGGCCCACAGTTTTACAGTAGTGTTTCAGTGGCAGACATTGGCTGACAGATAAGCCACTAACAGGACTGACGCAGATGCACAGATTTGCCAATATTAATCTCCCCTTCTTTTTTGGGGGTGATGGAAGACAAGTGAATCAATCTGGCCCACAGTTTTACAATAGTGTTTCAGTGGCAGACAGTGGCTGACAGATATACCACTAACAGGACTGACGCAGATGCACATATTTGCCAATATTAATCTCCCCTTCTTTTTTTTGGGGGTGGGAGACTAGTGAATCAATCTGGCCCACAGTTTTACAGTAGTGTTTCAGTGGCAGACAGTGGCTGACAGATATGCCACTAACAGGACTGAGGCAGATGTGCAGATTTGCCAATATTAATCTCCCCTTTTTTGGGGGGATTGGAGACTAGTGAATCAATCTGGCCCACAGTTTTACAGTAGTGTTTCAGTGGCAGACAGTGGCTGACAGATATGCCACTAACAGGACTGACGCAGATGCACAGATTTGCCAATATTAATCTCCCCTTCTTTTTTTGGGGGGGATGGGAGACTAGTGAATCAATCTGGCCCACAGTTTTACAGTAGTGTTTCAGTGGCACACAGTGGCTGACAGATATGTCACTAACAGGACTGACGCAGATGCACAGATTTGCCAATATTAATCTCCCCTTCTTTTTGGGGGGTGATGGAAGACTAGTGAATCAATCTGGCCCACAGTTTTACAGTAGTGTTTCAGTGGCAGACAGTGGCTGACAGATATACCACTAACAGGACTGACGCAGATGCACATATTTGCCAATATTAATCTCCCCTTATTTTTTTTGGGGGGTGGGAGACTAGTGAATCAATCTGGCCCACAGTTTTACAGTAGTGTTTTAGTGGCAGACAGTGGCTGACAGATATGCCACTAACAGGACTGAGGCAGATGTGCAGATTTGCCAATATTAATCTCCCCTTTTTTGGGGGGATGGGAGACTAGTGAATCAATCTGGCCCACAGTTTTACAGTAGTGTTTCAGTGGAAGACAGTGGCTGACAGATATGCCACTAACAGGACTGACGCAGATGCACAGATTTGCCAATATTAATCTCCCCTTCTTTTTTTGGGGGGGATGGGAGACTAGTGAATCAATCTGGCCCACAGTTTTACAGTAGTGTTTCAGTGGCAGACAGTGGCTGACAGATATGTCACTAACAGGACTGATGCAGATGCACAGATTTGCCAATATTAATCTCCCCTTCTTTTTTGGGGGGAAGGGAGACTAGTGAATCAATCTGGCCCACAGTTTTACAGTAGTGTTTCAGTGGCAGACAGTGGCTGACAGATATGCCACTAACAGGACTGACGCAGATGCACAGATTTGCCAATATTAATCTCCCCTTCTTTTTTGGGGGGATGGGAGACTAGTGAATCAATCTGGCCCACAGTTTTCCAGTAGTGTTTCAGTGGCAGACAGTGGCTGACAGATATGCCACTAACAGGACTGACGCAGATGCACAGATTTGCCAATATTAATCTCCCCTTCTTTTTTGGGGGGGATGGGAGACTAGTGAATCAATCTGGCCCACAGTTTTACAGTAGTGTTTCAGTGGCAGACAGTGGCTGACAGATATGCCACTAACAGGACTGACGCAGATGCACAGATTTGCCAATATTAATCTCCCCTTCTTTTTTGGGGGGGGATGGGAGACTAGTGAATCAATCTGGCCCACAGTTTTACAGTAGTGTTTCAGTGGCACAAAATGACAGACCGATAACACAGACTGGACTGGCACAGATGCACAGATTTGCCAATATTAATCTCCCCTTCCTTTTTGGGGGGGGATGGGAGACTAGTGAATCAATCTGGCCCACAGTTTTACAGTAGTGTTTCAGTGGCAGACAGTGGATGACAGATATGCCACTAACAGGACTGATGCAGATGCACAGATTTGCCAATATTAATCTCCCCTTCTTTTTTGGGGGGGATGGGAGACTAGTGAATCAATCTGGCCCACAGTTTTACAGTAGTGTTTCAGTGGCAGACAGTGGCTGAAAGATATGCCACTAACAGGACTGAGGCAGATGTGCAGATTTGCCAATATTAATCTCCCTTTTTTTGGGGGATGGGAGACTAGTGAATCAATCTGGCCCACAGTTTTACAGTAGTGTTTCAGTGGCAGACAGTGGCTGACAGATATGCCACTAACAGGACTGACGCAGATGCACAGATTTGCCAATATTAATCTCTCCTTCTTTTTTTTTTTGGGGGGGGGGATGGGAGACTAGTGAATCAATCTGGCCCACAGTTTTACAGTAGTGTTTCAGTGGCACACAGTGGCTGACAGATATGTCACTAACAGGACTGATGCAGATGCACAGATTTGCCAATATTAATCTCCCCTTCTTTTTTGGGGGGGATGGGAGACTAGTGAATCAATCTGGCCCACAATTTTACAGTAGTGTTTCAGTGGCAGACAGTGGCTGACAGATATGCTACTAACAGGACTGACGCAGATGCACAGATTTGCCAATATTAATCTCCCCTTCTTTTTTGGGGGGATGGGAGACTAGTGAATCAATCTGGCCCACAGTTTTACAGTAGTTTTTCAGTGGCAGACAGTGGCTGACAGATATGCCACTAACAGGACTGACGCAGATGCACAGATTTGCCAATATTAATCTCCCCTTCTTTTTTGGGGGGATGGGAGACTAGAGAATCAATCTGGCCCACAGTTTTACAGTAGTGTTTCAGTGGCAGACAGTGGCTGACAGATATGCCACTAACAGGACTGACGCAGATGCACAGATTTGCCAATATTAATCTCCCCTTCTTTTTTGGGGGGATGGGAGACTAGTGAATCAGTCTGGCCCACAGTTTTACAGTAGTGTTTCAGTGGAAGACAGTGGCTGACAGATATGCCACTAACAGGACTGACGCAGATGCACAGATTTGCCAATATTAATCTCCCCTTCTTTTTTGGGGGGGGATGGGAGACTAGTGAATCAATCTGGCCCACAGTTTTACAGTAGTGTTTCAGTGGCAGACAGTGGCTGACAGATATGCCACTAACAGGACTGACGCAGATGCACAGATTTGCCAATATTAATCTCCCCTTCTTTTTGGGGGGCGATGGGAGACTAGTGAATCAATCTGGCCCACAGTTTTACAGTAGTGTTTCAGCGGCAGACAGTGGCTGACAGATATGCCACTAACAGGACTGAGGCAGATGTGCAGAATTGCCAATATTAATCTCCCCTTTTTTTGGGGGGTGGGAGACTAGTGAATCAATCTGGCCCACAGTTTTACAGTAGTGTTTCAGTGGCAGACAGTGGCTGACAGATATGCCACTAACAGGACTGAGGCAGATGTGCAGATTTGCCAATATTAATCTCCTTTTTTTTGGGGGGATGGGAGACTAGTGAATCAATCTGGCCCACAGTTTTACAGTAGTGTTTCAGTGGCAGACAGTGGCTGACAGATATGCCACTAACAGGACTGACGCAGATGCACAGATTTGCCAATATTAATCTCCCCTTCTTTTTTTGGGGGGGATGGGAGACTAGTGAATCAATCTGGCCCACAGTTTTACAGTAGTGTTTCAGTGGCACAAAATGACAGACCGATAACACAGACTGGACTGGCACAGATGCACAGATTTGCCAATATTAATCTCCCCTTCTTTTTTGGGGGGGGATGGGAGACTAGTGAATCAATCTGGCCCACAGTTTTACAGTAGTGTTTCAGTGGCAGACAGTGGCTGACAGATATATGCCACTAACAGGACTGATGCAGATGCACAGATTTGCCAATATTAATCTCCCCTTCTTTTTTGGGGGGGATGGGAGACTAGTGAATCAATCTGGCCCACAGTTTTACAGTAGTGTTTCAGTGGCACACAGTGGCTGACAGATATGTCACTAACAGGACTGATGCAGATGCACAGATTTGCCAATATTAATCTCCCCTTCTTTTTTGGGGGGATGGGAGACTAGTGAATCAATCTGGCCCACAGTTTTACAGTAGTGTTTCAGTGGCAGACAGTGGCTGACAGATATGCCACTAACAGGACTGACGCAGATGCACAGATTTGCCAATATTAATCTCCCCTTCTTTTTTGGGGGGATGGGAGACTAGTGAATCAATCTGGCCCACAGTTTTACAGTAGTGTTTCAGTGGCAGACAGTGGCTGACAGATATGCCACTAACAGGACTGACGCAGATGCACAGATTTGCCAATATTAATCTCCCCTTCTTATTTGGGGGGGATGGGAGACTAGTGAATCAATCTGGCCCACAGTTTTACAGTAGTGTTTCAGTGGCAGACAGTGGCTGACAGATATGCCACTAACAGGACTGACGCAGATGCACAGATTTGCCAATATTAATCTCCCCTTCTTTTTGGGGGGGGGATGGGAGACTAGTGAATCAATCTGGCCCACAGTTTTACAGTAGTGTTTCAGTGGCAGACAGTGGCTGACAGATATGCCACTAACAGGACTGAGGCAGATGTGCAGATTTGCCAATATTAATCTCCCCTTTTTTGGGGGGATGGGAAACTAGTGAATCAATCTGGCCCACAGTTTTACAGTAGTGTTTCAGTGGCAGACAGTGGCTGACAGATATGCCACTAACAGGACTGACGCAGATGCACAGATTTGCCAATATTAATCTCCCCTTCTTTTTTGGGGGGGGATGGGAGACTAGTGAATCAATCTGGCCCACAGTTTTACAGTAGTGTTTCAGTGGCAGACAGTGGCTGACAGATATGCCACTAACAGGACTGACGCAGATGCACAGATTTGCCAATATTAATCTCCCCTTCTTTTTGGGGGGCGATGGGAGACTAGTGAATCAATCTGGCCCACATTTTTACAGTAGTGTTTCAGCGGCAGACAGTGGCTGACAGATATGCCACTAACAGGACTGAGGCAGATGTGCAGAATTGCCAATATTAATCTCCCCTTTTTTGGGGGGGTGGGAGACTAGTGAATCAATCTGGCCCACAGTTTTACAGTAGTGTTTCAGTGGCAGACAGTGGCTGACAGATATGCCACTAACAGGACTGAGGCAGATGTGCAGATTTGCCAATATTAATCTCCCCTTTTTTGGGGGGATGGGAGACTAGTGAATCAATCTGGCCCACAGTTTTACAGTAGTGTTTCAGTGGCAGACAGTGGCTGACAGATATGCCACTAACAGGACTGACGCAGATGCACAGATTTGCCAATATTAATCTCCCCTTCTTTTTTTGGGGGGGATGGGAGACTAGTGAATCAATCTGGCCCACAGTTTTACAGTAGTGTTTCAGTGGCACAAAATGACAGACCGATAACACAGACTGGACTGGCACAGATGCACAGATTTGCCAATATTAATCTCCCCTTCTTTTTTTGGGGGGGATGGGAGACTAGTGAATCAATCTGGCCCACAGTTTTACAGTAGTGTTTCAGTGGCAGACAGTGGCTGACAGATATATGCCACTAACAGGACTGATGCAGATGCACAGATTTGCCAATATTAATCTCCCCTTCTTTTTTGGGGGGGATGGGAGACTAGTGAATCAATCTGGCCCACAGTTTTACAGTAGTGTTTCAGTGGCACACAGTGGCTGACAGATATGTCACTAACAGGACTGATGCAGATGCACAGATTTGCCAATATTAATCTCCCCTTCTTTTTTGGGGGGATGGGAGACTAGTGAATCAATCTGGCCCACAGTTTTACAGTAGTGTTTCAGTGGCAGACAGTGGCTGACAGATATGCCACTAACAGGACTGACGCAGATGCACAGATTTGCCAATATTAATCTCCCCTTCTTTTTTGGGGGGATGGGAGACTAGTGAATCAATCTGGCCCACAGTTTTACAGTAGTGTTTCAGTGGCAGACAGTGGCTGACAGATATGCCACTAACAGGACTGACGCAGATGCACAGATTTGCCAATATTAATCTCCCCTTCTTTTTTTTTGGGGGGGGGGGGATGGGAGACTAGTGAATCAATCTGGCCCACAGTTTTACAGTAGTGTTTCAGTGGCACACAGTGGCTGACAGATATGTCACTAACAGGACTGATGCAGATGCACAGATTTGCCAATATTAATCTCCCCTTCTTTTTTGGGGGGGATGGGAGACTAGTGAATCAATCTGGCCCACAATTTTACAGTAGTGTTTCAGTGGCAGACAGTGGCTGACAGATATGCTACTAACAGGACTGACGCAGATGCACAGATTTGCCAATATTAATCTCCCCTTCTTTTTTGGGGGGATGGGAGACTAGTGAATCAATCTGGCCCACAGTTTTACAGTAGTTTTTCAGTGGCAAACAGTGGCTGACAGATATGCCACTAACAGGACTGACGCAGATGCACAGATTTGCCAATATTAATCTCCCCTTCTTTTTTGGGGGGATGGGAGACTAGTGAATCTGTCTGGCCCACAGTTTTACAGTAGTGTTTCAGTGGAAGACAGTGGCTGACAGATATGCCACTAACAGGACTGACGCAGATGCACAGATTTGCCAATATTAATCTCCCCTTCTTTTTTTGGGGGGGGATGGGAGACTAGTGAATCAATCTGGCCCACAGTTTTACAGTAGTGTTTCAGTGGCAGACAGTGGCTGACAGATATGCCACTAACAGGACTGACGCAGATGCACAGATTTGCCAATATTAATCTCCCCTTCTTTTTGGGGGGCGATGGGAGACTAGTGAATCAATCTGGCCCACAGTTTTACAGTAGTGTTTCAGTGGCAGACAGTGGCTGACAGATAAGCCACTAACAGGACTGACGCAGATGCACAGATTTGCCAATATTAATCTCCCCTTCTTTTTTGGGGGTGATGGAAGACTAGTGAATCAATCTGGCCCACAGTTTTACAGTAGTGTTTCAGTGGCAGACAGTGGCTGACAGATATACCACTAACAGGACTGACGCAGATGCACATATTTGCCAATATTAATCTCCCCTTCTTTTTTTGGAGGGGTGGGAGACTAGTGAATCAATCTGGCCCACAGTTTTACAGTAGTGTTTCAGTGGCAGACATTGGCTGACAGATATGCCACTAACAGGACTGAGGCAGATGTGCAGAATTGCCAATATTAATCTCCCCTTTTTTGGGGGGATGAGAGACCAGTGAATCAATCTGGCCCACAGTTTTACAGTAGTGTTTCAGTGGCAGACAGTGGCTGATAGATAAGCCACTAACAGGACTGACGCAGATGCACAGATTTGCCAATATTAATCTCCCCTTCTTTTTTTGGGGGGGTGGGAGACTAGTGAATCAATCTGGCCCACAGTTTTACAGTAGTGTTTCAGTGGCAGACAGTGGCTGACAGATATGCCACTAACAGGACTGAGGCAGATGTGCAGATTTGCCAATATTAATCTCCCCTTCTTTTTTGGGGGGAAGGGAGACTAGTGAATCAATCTGGCCCACAGTTTTACAGTAGTGTTTCAGTGGCAGACAGTGGCTGACAGATATGCCACTAACAGGACTGATGCAGATGCACAGATTTGCCAATATTAATCTCCCCTTCTTTTTTGGGGGGGATGGGAGACTAGTGAATCAATCTGGCCCACAGTTTTACAGTAGTGTTTCAGTGGCACAAAATGACAGACCGATAACACAGACTGGACTGGCACAGATGCACAGATTTGCCAATATTAATCTCCCCTTCTTTTTTTGGGGGGGATGGGAGACTAGTGAATCAATCTGGCCCACAGTTTTACAGTAGTGTTTCAGTGGCAGACTGTGGCTGACAGATATGCCACTAACAGGACTGACACAGATGCACAGATTTGCCAATATTAATCTCCCCTTCTTTTTTGGGGGGGATGGGAGACTAGTGAATCAATCTGGCCCACAGTTTTACAGTAGTGTTTCAGTGGCAGACAGTGGCTGACAGATATGCCACTAACAGGACTGAGGCAGATGTGCAGATTTGCCAATATTAATCTCCCCTTTTTTGGGAGGATGGGAGACTAGTGAATCAATCTGGCCCACAGTTTTACAGTAGTGTTTCAGTGGCAGACAGTGGCTGACAGATATGCCACTAACAGGACTGACGCAGATGCACAGATTTGCCAATATTAATCTCCCCTTCTTTTTTTTTTTGGGGGGGGGGGGGGGGGATGGGAGACTAGTGAATCAATCTGGCCCACAGTTTTACAGTAGTGTTTCAGTGCCACACAGTGGCTGACAGATATGTCACTAACAGGACTGATGCAGATGCACAGATTTGCCAATATTAATCTCCCCTTCTTTTTTTGGGGGGATGGGAGACTAGTGAATCAATCTGGCCCACAGTTTTACAGTAGTGTTTCAGTGGCAGACAGTGGCTGACAGATATGCCACTAACAGGACTGACGCAGATGCACAGATTTGCCAATATTAATCTCCCCTTCTTTTTTGGGGGGGGATGGGAGACTAGTGAATCAATCTGGCCCACAGTTTTACAGTAGTGTTTCAGTGGCACAAAATGACAGACCGATAACACAGACTGGACTGGCACAGATACACAGATTTGCCAATATTAATCTCCCCTTCTTTTTTGGGGGGGGATGGGAGACTAGTGAATCAATCTGGCCCACAGTTTTACAGTAGTGTTTCAGTGGCAGACAGTGGCTGACAGATATGCCACTAACAGGACTGATGCAGATGCACAGATTTGCCAATATTAATCTCCCCTTCTTTTTTTGGGGGGGATGGGAGACTAGTGAATCAATCTGGCCCACAGTTTTACAGTAGTGTTTCAGTGGCAGACAGTGGCTGACAGATATGCCACTAACAGGACTGAGGCAGATGTGCAGATTTGCCAATATTAATCTCCCCTTTTTTGGGGGGATGGGAGACTAGTGAATCAATCTGGCCCACAGTTTTACAGTAGTGTTTCAGTGGCAGACAGTGGCTGACAGATATGCCACTAACAGGACTGACACAGATGCACAGATTTGCCAATATTAATCTCCCCTTCTTTTTTTGGGGGGGATGGGAGACTAGTGAATCAATCTGGCCCACAGTTTTACAGTAGTGTTTCAGTGGCAGACAGTGGCTGACAGATAAGCCACTAACAGGACTGACGCAGATGCACAGATTTGCCAATATTAATCTCTTCTTCTTTTTTGGGGGTGATGGAAGACTAGTGAATCAATCTGGCCCACAGTTTTACAGTAGTGTTTCAGTGGAAGACAGTGGCTGACAGATATACCACTAACAGGACTGACGCAGATGCTCATATTTGCCAATATTAATCTCCCCTTCTTTTTTGGGGGGGTTGGAGACTTGTGAATCAATCTGGCCCACAGTTTTACAGTAGTGTTTCAGTGGCAGACAGTGGCTGACAGATATGCCACTAACAGGACTGAGGCAGATGTGCAGAATTGCCAATATTAATCTCCCCTTTTTTGGGGGGATGGGAGACCAGTGAATCAATCTGGCCCACAGTTTTACAGTAGTGTTTCAGTGGCAGACAGTGGCTGACAGATATGCCACTAACAGGACTGACGCAGATGCACAGATTTGCCAATATTAATTTCCCCTTCTTTTTTGGGGGGGGGGGATGGGAGACTAGTGAATCAATCTGGCCCACAGTTTTACAGTAGTGTTTCAGTGGCACACAGTGGCTGACAGTTATGCCACTAACAGGACTGATGCAGATGCACAGATTTGCCAATATTAATCTCCCCTTCTTTTTTGGGGGGGATGGGAGACTAGTGATTCAATCTGGCCCACAGTTTTACAGTAGTGTTTCAGTGGCACAAAATGACAGACCGATAACACAGACTGGACTGGCACAGATGCACAGATTTGCCAATATTAATCTCCCCTTCTTTTTTTGGGGGGGATGGGAGACTAGTGAATCAATCTGGCCCACAGTTTTACAGTAGTGTTTCAGTGGCAGACAGTGTCTGACAGATATGCCACTAACAGGACTGATGCAGATGCACAGATTTGCCAATATTAATCTCCCCTTCTTTTTTGGGGGGGATGGGAGACTAGTGAATCAATCTAGCCCACAGTTTTACAGTAGTGTTTCAGTGGCAGACAGTGGCTGACAGATATGCCACTAACAGGACTGAGGCATATGTGCAGATTTGCCAATATTAATCTCCCCTTTTTTGGGGGATGGGAGACTAGTGAATCAATCTGGCCCACAGTTTTACAGTAGTGTTTCAGTGGCAGACAGTGGCTGACAGATATGCCACTAACAGGACTGACGCAGATGCACAGATTTGCCAATATTAATCTCCCCTTCTTTTTTGGGGGGGGATGGGAGACTAGTGAATCAATCTGGCCCACAGTTTTACAGTAGTGTTTCAGTGGCAGACAGTGGCTGACAGATATGCCACTAACAGGACTGATGCAGATGCACAGATTTGCCAATATTAATCTCCCCTTCTTTTTTGGGGGGGATGGGAGACTAGTGAATCAATCTGGCCCACAGTTTTACAGTAGTGTTTCAGTGGCAGACAGTGGCTGACAGATATGCCACTAACAGGACTGATGCAGATGCACAGATTTGCCAATATTAATCTCCCCTTCTTTTTGGGGGGCGATGGGAGACTAGTGAATCAATCTGGCCCACAGTTTTACAGTAGTGTTTCAGTGGCAGACAGTGGCTGACAGATAAGCCACTAACAGGACTGACGCAGATGCACAGATTTGCCAATATTAATCTCCCCTTCTTTTTTGGGGGTGATGGGAGACTAGTGAATCAATCTGGCCCACAGTTTTACAGTAGTGTTTCAGTGGCAGACAGTGGCTGACAGATATACCACTAACAGGACTGACGCAGATGCACATATTTGCCAATATTAATCTCCCCTTCTTTTTTTGGGGGGGTGGGAGACTAGTGAATCAATCTGGCCCACAGTTTTACAGTAGTGTTTCAGTGGCAGACAGTGGCTGACAGATATGCCACTAACAGGACTGAGGCAGATGTGCAGATTTGCCAATATTAATCTCCCCTTTTTTGGGGGGATGGGAGACTAGTGAATGAATCTGGCCCACAGTTTTACAGTAGTGTTTCAGTGGCAGACAGTGGCTGACAGATATGCCACTAACAGGACTGACGCAGATGCAAAGATTTGCCAGATTTGCCCCCCTTCTTTTTTTGGGGGGGATGGGAGACTAGTGAATCAATCTGGCCCACAGTTTTACAGTAGTGTTTCAGTGGCACAAAATGACAGACCGATAACACAGACTGGACTGGCACAGATGCACAGATTTGCCAATATTATTCTCCCCTTCTTTTTTTGGGGGGGATGGGAGACTAGTGAATCAATCTGGCCCACAGTTTTACAGTAGTGTTTCAGTGGCAGACAGTGGCTGACAGATATGCCACTAACAGGACTGATGCAGATGCACAGATTTGCCAATATTAATCTCCCCTTCTTTTTTTGGGGGGATGGGAGACTAGTGAATCAATCTGGCCCACAGTTTTACAGTAGTGTTTCAGTGGCAGACAGTGGCTGACAGATATGCCACTAACAGGACTGAGGCAGATGTGCAGATTTGCCAATATTAATCTCCCCTTTTTTGGGGGGATGGGAGACTAGTGAATCAATCTGGCCCACAGTTTTACAGTAGTGTTTCAGTGGCAGACAGTGGCTGACAGATATGCCACTAACAGGACTGACGCAGATGCACAGATTTGCCAATATTAATCTCCCCTTCTTTTTTTTGGGGGGGGATGGGAGACTAGTGAATCAATCTGGCCCACAGTTTTACAGTAGTGTTTCAGTGGCACACAGTGGCTGACAGATATGTCACTAACAGGACTGATGCAGATGCACAGATTTGCCAATATTAATCTCCCCTTCTTTTTTTGGGGGGATGGGAGACTAGTGAATCAATCTGGCCTACAATTTTACAGTAGTGTTTCAGTGGCAGACAGTGGCTGACAGATATGCTACTAACAGGACTGACGCAGATGCACAGATTTGCCAATATTAATCTCCCCTTCTTTTTTTGGGGGGGATGGGAGACTAGTGAATCAATCTGGCCCACAGTTTTACAGTAGTGTTTCAGTGGCAGACAGTGGCTGACAGATATGCCACTAACAGGACTGACGCAGATGCACAGATTTGCCAATATTAATCTCCCCTTCTTTTTTGGGGGGATGGGAGACTAGTGAATCAATCTGGCCCACAGTTTTACAGTAGTGTTTCAGTGGCAGACAGTGGCTGACAGATATGCCACTAACAGGACTGACGCAGATGCACAGATTTGCCAATATTAATCTCCCCTTCTTTTTTGGGGGGGATGGGAGACTAGTGAATCAGTCTGGCCCACAGTTTTACAGTAGTGTTTCAGTGGCAGACAGTGGCTGACAGATATGCCACTAACAGGACTGACGCAGATGCACAGATTTGCCAATATTAATCTCCCCTTCTTTTTTTGGGGGGATGGGAGACTAGTGAATCAATCTGGCCCACAGTTTTACAGTAGTGTTTCAGTGGCAGACAGTGGCTGACAGATATGCCACTAACAGGACTGATGCAGATGCACAGATTTGCCAATATTAATCTCCCCTTCTTTTTGGGGGGCGATGGGAGACTAGTGAATCAATCTGGCCCACAGTTTTACAGTAGTGTTTCAGTGGCAGACAGTGGCTGACAGATAAGCCACTAACAGGACTGACGCAGATGCACAGATTTGCCAATATTAATCTCCCCTTCTTTTTTGGGGGTGATGGAAGACTAGTGAATCAATCTGGCCCACAGTTTTACAGTAGTAATTCAGTGGCAGACAGTGGCTGACAGATATACCACTAACAGGACTGACGCAGATGCACATATTTGCCAATATTAATCTCCCCTTCTTTTTTTGGGGGGGTGGGAGACTAGTGAATCAATCTGGCCCACAGTTTTACAGTAGTGTTTCAGTGGCAGACAGTGGCTGACAGATATGCCACTAACAGGACTGAGGCAGATGTGCAGATTTGCCAATATTAATCTCCCCTTTTTTGGGGGGATGGGAGACTAGTGAATGAATCTGGCCCACAGTTTTACAGTAGTGTTTCAGTGGCAGACAGTGGCTGACAGATATGCCACTAACAGGACTGACGCAGATGCAAAGATTTGCCAATATTAATCTCCCCTTCTTTTTTTGGGGGGGATGGGAGACTAGTGAATCAATCTGGCCCACAGTTTTACAGTAGTGTTTCAGTGGCACAAAATGACAGACCGATAACACAGACTGGACTGGCACAGATGCACAGATTTGCCAATATTATTCTCCCCTTCTTTTTTTGGGGGGGATGGGAGACTAGTGAATCAATCTGGCCCACAGTTTTACAGTAGTGTTTCAGTGGCAGACAGTGGCTGACAGATATGCCACTAACAGGACTGATGCAGATGCACAGATTTGCCAATATTAATCTCCCCTTCTTTTTTTGGGGGGATGGGAGACTAGTGAATCAATCTGGCCCACAGTTTTACAGTAGTGTTTCAGTGGCAGACAGTGGCTGACAGACATGCCACTAACAGGACTGAGGCAGATGTGCAGATTTGCCAATATTAATCTCCCCTTTTTTGGGGGGATGGGAGACTAGTGAATCAATCTGGCCCACAGTTTTACAGTAGTGTTTCAGTGGCAGACAGTGGCTGACAGATATGCCACTAACAGGACTGACGCAGATGCACAGATTTGCCAATATTAATCTCCCCTTCTTTTTTTGGGGGGGGGATGGGAGACTAGTGAATCAATCTGGCCACAGTTTTACAGTAGTGTTTCAGTGGCACACAGTGGCTGACAGATATGTCACTAACAGGACTGATGCAGATGCACAGATTTGCCAATATTAATCTCCCCTTCTTTTTTGGGGGGGATGGGAGACTAGTGAATCAATCTGGCCTACAATTTTACAGTAGTGTTTCAGTGGCAGACAGTGGCTGACAGATATGCTACTAACAGGACTGACGCAGATGCACAGATTTGCCAATATTAATCTCCCCTTCTTTTTTTGGGGGGGATGGGAGACTAGTGAATCAATCTGGCCCACAGTTTTACAGTAGTGTTTCAGTGGCAGACAGTGGCTGACAGATATGCCACTAACAGGACTGACGCAGATGCACAGATTTGCCAATATTAATCTCCCCTTCTTTTTTGGGGGGATGGGAGACTAGTGAATCAATCTGGCCCACAGTTTTACAGTAGTGTTTCAGTGGCAGACAGTGGCTGACAGATATGCCACTAACAGGACTGACGCAGATGCACAGATTTGCCAATATTAATCTCCCCTTCTTTTTTGGGGGGGATGGGAGACTAGTGAATCAGTCTGGCCCACAGTTTTACAGTAGTGTTTCAGTGGAAGACAGTGGCTGACAGATATGCCACTAACAGGACTGACGCAGATGCACAGATTTGCCAATAATAATCTCCCCTTCTTTTTTTGGGGGGATGGGATACTAGTGAATCAATCTGGCCCACAGTTTTACAGTAGTGTTTCAGTGGCAGACAGTGGCTGACAGATATGCCACTAACAGGACTGACGCAGATGCACAGATTTGCCAATATTAATCTCCCCTTCTTTTTTGGGGGTGATGGAAGACTAGTGAATCAATCTGGCCCACAGTTTTACAGTAGTGTTTCAGTGGCACACAGTGGCTGACAGATATGCCACTAACAGGACTGATGCAGATGCACAGATTTGCCAATATTAATCTCCCCTTCTTTTTTGGGGGGGATGGGAGACTAGTGAATCAATCTGGCCCACAGTTTTACAGTAGTGTTTCAGTGGCACAAAATGACAGACCGATAACACAGACTGGACTGGCACAGATGCACAGATTTGCCAATATTAATTTCCCCTTCTTTTTTTGGGGGGGATGGGAGACTAGTGAATCAATCTGGCCCACAGTTTTACAGTAGTGTTTCAGTGGCAGACAGTGGCTGACAGATATGCCACTAACAGGACTGATGCAGATGCACAAATTTGCCAATATTAATCTCCCCTTCTTTTTTGGGGGGGATGGGAGACTAGTGAATCAATCTAGCCCACAGTTTTACAGTAGTGTTTCAGTGGCAGACATTGGCTGACAGATATGCCACTAACAGGACTGAGGCAGATGTGCAGATTTGCCAATATTAATCTCCCCTTTTTTGGGGGCATGGGGGACTAGTGAATCAATCTGGCCCACAGTTTTACAGTAGTGTTTCAGTGGCAGACAGTGGCTGACAGATATGCCACTAACAGGACTGACGCAGATGCACAGATTTGCCAATATTAATCTCCCCTTCTTTTTTGGGGGGGGATGGGAGACTAGTGAATCAATCTGGCCCACAGTTTTACAGTAGTGTTTCAGTGGCACACAGTGGCTGACAGATATGTCACTAACAGGACTGATGCAGATGCACAGATTTGCCAATATTAATCTCCCCTTCTTTTTTGGGGGGGATGGGAGGCTAGTGAATCAATCTGGCCCACAGTTTTACCGTAGTGTTTCAGTGGCAGACAGTGGCTGACAGATATGCCACTAACAGGACTGACGCAGATGCACAGATTTGCCAATATTAATCTCCCCTTCTTTTTTGGGGGTGATGGAAGACTAGTGAATCAATCTGGCCCACAGTTTTACAGTAGTGTTTCAGTGGCAGACAGTGGCTGACAGATATGCCACTAACAGGACTGATGCAGATGCACAGATTTGCCAATATTAATCTCCCCTTCTTTTTATGGGGGGATGGGAGACTAGTGAATCAATCTAGCCCACAGTTTTACAGTAGTGTTTCAGTGGCAGACAGTGGCTGACAGATATGCCACTAACAGGACTGAGGCAGATGTGCAGATTTGGCAATATTAATCTCCCCTTTTTTGGGGGGATGGGAGACTAGTGAATCAATCTGGCCCACAGTTTTACAGTAGTGTTTCAGTGGCAGACAGTGGCTGACAGATATGCCACTAACAGGACTGACGCAGATGCACAGATTTGCCAATATTAATCTCCCCTTCTTTTTTTGGGGGGGATGGGAGACTAGTGAATCAATCTGGCCCACAGTTTTACAGTAGTGTTTCAGTGGCACACAGTGGCTGACAGATATCTCACTAACAGGACTGATGCAGATGCACAGATTTGCCAATATTAATCTCCCCTTCTTTTTTGGGGGGGATGGGAGGCTAGTGAATCAATCTGGCCCACAGTTTTACAGTAGTGTTTCAGTGGCAGACAGTGGCTGACAGATTTGCCACTAACAGGACTGACGCAGATGCACATATTTGCCAATATTAATCTCCCCTTCTTTTTTTGGGGGGGTGGGAGACTAGTGAATCAATCTGGCCCACAGTTTTACAGTAGTGTTTCAGTGGCAGACAGTGGCTGACAGATATGCCACTAACAGGACTGAGGCGGATGTGCAGATTTGCCAATATTAATCTCCCCTTCGTTTTTTGGGGGGATGGGAGACTAGTGAATCAATCTGGCCCACAGTTTTACAGTAGTGTTTCAGTGGCAGTCAGTGGCTGACAGATATGCCACTAACAGGACTGACGCAGATGCACAGATTTGCCAATATTAATCTCCCCTTCGTTTTTTGGGGGGGATGGGAGACTAGTGAATCAATCTGGCCCACAGTTTTACAGTAGAGTTTCAGTGGCACAAAATGACAGACCGATAACACAGACTGGACTGGCACAGATGCACAGATTTGCCAATATTAATCTCCCCTTCGTTTTTTGGGGGGATGGGAGACTAGTGAATCAATCTGGCCCACAGTTTTACAGTAGTGTTTCAGTGGCAGTCAGTGGCTGACAGATATGCCACTAACAGGACTGACGCAGATGCACAGATTTGCCAATATTAATCTCCCCTTCTTTTTGGGGGGCGATGGGAGACTAGTGAATCAATCTGGCCCACAGTTTTACAGTAGTGTTTCAGTGGCAGACAGTGGCTGACAGATAAGCCACTAACAGGACTGACGCAGATGCACAGATTTGCCAATATTAATCTCCCTTTCTTTTTTGGGGGTGATGGAAGACTAGTGAATCAATCTGGCCCACAGTTTTACAGTAGTGTTTCAGTGGCAGACAGTGGCTGACAGATATACCACTAAAAGGACTAACGCAGATGCACATATTTGCCAATATTAATCTCCCCTTCTTTTTTGGGGGGGTTGGGAGACTAGTGAATCAATCTGGCCCACAGTTTTACAGTAGTGTTTCAGTGGCAGACAGTGGCTGACAGATATGCCACTAACAGGACTGAGGCAGATGTGCAGATTTGCCAATATTAATCTCCCCTTTTTTGGGGGGATGGGAGACTAGTGAATCAATCTGGCCCACAGTTTTACAGTAGTGTTTCAGTGGCTGACAGATATGCCACTAACAGGACTGACGCAGATGCACAGATTTGCCAATATTAATCTCCCCTTCGTTTTTTTGGGGGGATGGGAGACTAGTGAATCAATCTGGCCCACAGTTTTACAGTAGTGTTTCAGTGGCACAAAATGACAGACCGATAACACAGACTGGACTGGCACAGATGCACTGATTTGCCAATATTAATCTCCCCTTCTTTTTTTGGGGGGGATGGGAGACTAGTGAATCAATCTGGCCCACAGTTTTACAGTAGTGTTTCAGTGGCAGACAGTGGCTGACAGATATGCCACTAACAGGACTGAGGCAGATGTGCAGATTTGCCAATATTAATCTCCCCTTTTTTGGGGGGATGGGAGACTAGTGAATCAATCTGGCCCACAGTTTTACAGTAGTGTTTCAGTGGCAGACAGTGGCTGACAGATATGCCACTAACAGGACTGACGCAGATGCACAGATTTGCCAATATTAATCTCCCCTTCTTTTTTTGTGGTGGATGGGAGACTAGTGAATCAATCTGGCCCACAGTTTTACAGTAGTGTTTCAGTGGCACACAGTGGCTGACAGATATGCTACTAACAGGACTGACGCAGATGCACAGATTTGCCAATATTAATCTCCCCTTCTTTTTTGGGGGGGATGGGAGGCTAGTGAATCAATCTGGCCCACAGTTTTACAGTAGTGTTTCAGTGGCAGACAGTGGCTGACAGATTTGCCACTAACAGGACTGACGCAGATGCACAGATTTGCCAATATTAATCTCCCCTTCTTTTTTGGGGGGGATGGGAGACTAGTGAATCAATCTGGCCCACAGTTTTACAGTAGTGTTTCAGTGGCAGACAGTGGCTGACAGATATACCACTAACAGGACTGACGCAGATGCACAGATTTGCCAATATTAATCTCCCCTTCTTTTTTGGGGGTGATGGAAGACTAGTGAATCAATCTGGCCCACAGTTTTACAGTAGTGTTTCAGTGGCAGACAGTGGCTGACAGATATACCACTAACAGGACTGACGCAGATGCACATATTTGCCAATATTAATCTCCCCTTCTTTTTTTGGGGGGGTGGGAGACTAGTGAATCAATCTGGCCCACAGTTTTACAGTAGTGTTTCAGTGGCAGACAGTGGCTGACAAATATGCCACTAACAGGACTGAGGCAGATGTGCAGATTTGCCAATATTAATCTCCCCTTTTTTGGGGGGATGGGAGACTAGTGAATCAATCTGGCCCACAGTTTTACAGTAGTGTTTCAGTGGCACACAGTGGCTGACAGATATGTCACTAACAGGACTGATGCAGATGCACAGATTTGCCAATATTAATCTCCCCTTCTTTTTTGGGGGGATGGGAGACTAGTGAATCAATCTGGCCCACAATTTTACAGTAGTGTTTCAGTGGCAGACAGTGGCTGACAGATATGCTACTAACAGGACTGACGCAGATGCACAGATTTGCCAATATTAATCTCCCCTTCTTTTTTGGGGGGATGGTAGACTAGTGAATCAATCTGGCCCACAGTTTTACAGTAGTGTTTCAGTGGCAGACAGTGGCTGACAGATATGCCACTAACAGGACTGACGCAGATGCACAGATTTGCCAATATTAATCTCCCCTTCTTTTTTTGGGGGGGATGGGAGACTAGTGAATCAATCTGGCCCACAGTTTTACAGTAGTGTTTCAGTGGCAGACAGTGGCTGACAGATATGCCACTAACAGGACTGACGCAGATGCACAGATTTGCCAATATTAATCTCCCCTTCTTTTTTGGGGGTGATGGAAGACTAGTGAATCAATCTGGCCCACAGTTTTACAGTAGTGTTTCAGTGGCAGACAGTGGCTGACAGATATACCACTAACAGGACTGACGCAGATGCACATATTTGCCAATATTAATCTCCCCTTCTTTTTTTGGGGGGGTGGGAGACTAGTGAATCAATCTGGCCCACATTTTTACAGTAGTGTTTCAGTGGCAGACAGTGACTGACAGATATGCCACTAACAGGACTGAGGCAGATGTGCAGATTTGCCAATATTAATCTCCCCTTCTTTTTTGGGGGGGATGGGAGACTAGTGAATCAATCTGGCCCACAGTTTTACAGTAGTGTTTCAGTGGCAGACAGTGGCTGACAGATATGCCACTAACAGGACTGACGCAGATGCACAGATTTGCCAATATTAATCTCCCCTTCTTTTTTTGGGGGGGATGGGAGACTAGCGAATCAATCTGGCCCACAGTTTTACAGTAGTGTTTCAGTGGCACACAGTGGCTGACAGATATGCCACTAACAGGACTGATGCAGATGCACAGATTTGCCAATATTAATCTCCCCTTCTTTTTTGGGGGGGATGGGAAACTAGTGAATCAATCTGGCCCACAGTTTTACAGTAGTTTTTCAGTGGCACAAAATGACAGACCGATAACACAGACTGGACTGGCACAGATGCACAGATTTGCCAATATTATTCTCCCCTTCTTTTTTTGGGGGGGATGGGAGACTAGTGAATCAATCTGGCCCACAGTTTTACAGTAGTGTTTCAGTGGCAGACAGTGGCTGACAGATATGCCACTAACAGGACTGATGCAGATGCACAGATTTGCCAATATTAATCTCCCTTCTTTTTTGGGGGGGATGGGAGACTAGTGAATCAATCTAGCCCACAGTTTTACAGTAGTGTTTCAGTGGCAGACAGTGGCTGACAGATATGCCACTAACAGGACTGAGGCAGATGTGCAGATTTGCCAATATTAATCTCCGCTTTTTTGGGGGGATGGGAGACTAGTGAATCAATCTGGCCCACAGTTTTACAGTAGTGTTTCAGTGGCAGACAGTGGCTGACAGATATGCCACTAACAGGACTGACGCAGATGCACAGATTTGCCAATATTAATCTCCCCTTCTTTTTTTGGGGGGGGGGGATGGGAGACTAGTGAATCAATCTGGCCCACAGTTTTACAGTAGTGTTTCAGTGGCACACAGTGGCTGACAGATATGTCACTAACAGGACTGATGCAGATGCACAGATTTGCCAATATTAATCTCCCCTTCTTTTTTTGGGGGGATGGGAGGCTAGTGAATCAATCTGGCCCACAGTTTTACAGTAGTGTTTCAGTGGCAGACAGTGGCTGACAGATATACCACTAACAGGACTGACGCAGATGCACATATTTGCCAATACTAATCTCCCCTTCTTTTTTGGGGGGGTGGGAGACTAGTGAATCAATCTGGCCCAGAGTTTTACAGTAGTGTTTCAGTGGCAGACAGTGGCTGACAGATATGCCACTAACAGGACTGAGGCAGATGTGCAGATTTGCCAATATTAATCTCCCCTTTTTTGGGGGCTAGGGGGACTAGTGAATCAATCTGGCCCACAGTTTTACAGTAGTGTTTCAGTGGCAGACAGTGGCTGACAGATATGCCACTAACAGGACTGACGCAGATGCACAGATTTGCCAATATTAATCTCCCCTTCTTTTTTTGGGGGGGATGGGAGACTAGTGAATCAATCTGGCCCACAGTTTTACAGTAGTGTTTCAGTGGCACACAGTGGCTGACAGATATGTCACTAACAGGACTGATGCAGATGCACAGATTTGCCAATATTAATCTCCCCTTCTTTTTTTGGGGGGATGGGAGGCTAGTGAATCAATCTGGCCCACAGTTTTACCGTAGTGTTTCAGTGGCACACAGTGGCTGACAGATATGCCACTAACAGGACTGACGCAGATGCACAGATATGCCAATATTAATCTCCCCTTCTTTTTTGGGGGTGATGGAAGACTAGTGAATCAATCTGGCCCACAGTTTTACAGTAGTGTTTCAGTGGCAGACAGTGGCTGACAGATATGCCACTAACAGGACTGATGCAGATGCACAGATTTGCCAATATTAATCTCCCCTTCTTTTTATGGGGGGATGGGAGACTAGTGAATCAATCTAGCCCACAGTTTTACAGTAGTGTTTCAGTGGCAGACAGTGGCTGACAGATATGCCACTAACAGGACTGAGGCAGATGTGCAGATTTGCCAATATTAATCTCCCCTTTTTTGGGGGGATGGGAGACTAGTGAATCAATCTGGCCCACAGTTTTACAGTAGTGTTTCAGTGGCAGACAGTGGCTGACAGATATGCCACTAACAGGACTGACGCAGATGCACAGATTTGCCAATATTAATCTCCCCTTCTTTTTTTGGGGGGGATGGGAGACTAGTGAATCAATCTGGCCCACAGTTTTACAGTAGTGTTTCAGTGGCACACAGTGGCTGACAGATATCTCACTAACAGGACTGATGCAGATGCACAGATTTGCCAATATTAATCTCCCCTTCTTTTTTGGGGGGGATGGGAGACTAGTGAATCAATCTGGCCCACAGTTTTACAGCAGTGTTTCAGTGGCAGACAGTGGCTGACAGATATACCACTAACAGGACTGACGCAGATGCACAGATTTGCCAATATTAATCTCCCCTTCTTTTTTGGGGGTGATGGAAGACTAGTGAATCAATCTGGCCCACAGTTTTACAGTAGTGTTTCAGTGGCAGACAGTGGCTGACAGATATACCACTAACAGGACTGACGCAGATGCACATATTTGCCAATATTAATCTCCCCTTCTTTTTTTGGGGGGGTGGGAGACTAGTGAATCAATCTGGCCCACAGTTTTACAGTAGTGTTTCAGTGGCAGACAGTGGCTGACAAATATGCCACTAACAGGACTGAGGCAGATGTGCAGATTTGCCAATATTAATCTCCCCTTTTTTGGGGGGATGGGAGACTAGTGAATCAATCTGGCCCACAGTTTTACAGTAGTGTTTCAGTGGCACACAGTGGCTGACAGATATGTCACTAACAGGACTGATGCAGATGCACAGATTTGCCAATATTAATCTCCCCTTCTTTTTTGGGGGGATGGGAGACTAGTGAATCAATCTGGCCCACAATTTTACAGTAGTGTTTCAGTGGCAGACAGTGGCTGACAGATATGCTACTAACAGGACTGACGCAGATGCACAGATTTGCCAATATTAATCTCCCCTTCTTTTTTGGGGGGATGGTAGACTAGTGAATCAATCTGGCCCACAGTTTTACAGTAGTGTTTCAGTGGCAGACAGTGGCTGACAGATATGCCACTAACAGGACTGACGCAGATGCACAGATTTGCCAATATTAATCTCCCCTTCTTTTTTTGGGGGGGATGGGAGACTAGTGAATCAATCTGGCCCACAGTTTTACAGTAGTGTTTCAGTGGCAGACAGTGGCTGACAGATATGCCACTAACAGGACTGACGCAGATGCACAGATTTGCCAATATTAATCTCCCCTTCTTTTTTGGGGGTGATGGAAGACTAGTGAATCAATCTGGCCCACAGTTTTACAGTAGTGTTTCAGTGGCAGACAGTGGCTGACAGATATACCACTAACAGGACTGACGCAGATGCACATATTTGCCAATATTAATCTCCCCTTCTTTTTTTTGGGGGGTGGGAGACTAGTGAATCAATCTGGCCCACATTTTTACAGTAGTGTTTCAGTGGCAGACAGTGACTGACAGATATGCCACTAACAGGACTGAGGCAGATGTGCAGATTTGCCAATATTAATCTCCCCTTCTTTTTTGGGGGGGATGGGAGACTAGTGAATCAATCTGGCCCACAGTTTTACAGTAGTGTTTCAGTGGCAGACAGTGGCTGACAGATATGCCACTAACAGGACTGACGCAGATGCACAGATTTGCCAATATTAATCTCCCCTTCTTTTTTGGGGGGGGATGGGAGACTAGCGAATCAATCTGGCCCACAGTTTTACAGTAGTGTTTCAGTGGCACACAGTGGCTGACAGATATGCCACTAACAGGACTGATGCAGATGCACAGATTTGCCAATATTAATCTCCCCTTCTTTTTTTGGGGGGATGGGAAACTAGTGAATCAATCTGGCCCACAGTTTTACAGTAGTTTTTCAGTGGCACAAAATGACAGACCGATAACACAGACTGGACTGGCACAGATGCACAGATTTGCCAATATTATTCTCCCCTTCTTTTTTTTGGGGGGATGGGAGACTAGTGAATCAATCTGGCCCACAGTTTTACAGTAGTGTTTCAGTGGCAGACAGTGGCTGACAGATATGCCACTAACAGGACTGATGCAGATGCACAGATTTGCCAATATTAATCTCCCTTCTTTTTTGGGGGGGATGGGAGACTAGTGAATCAATCTAGCCCACAGTTTTACAGTAGTGTTTCAGTGGCAGACAGTGGCTGACAGATATGCCACTAACAGGACTGAGGCAGATGCACAGATTTGCCAATATTAATCTCCGCTTTTTTGGGGGGATGGGAGACTAGTGAATCAATCTGGCCCACAGTTTTACAGTAGTGTTTCAGTGGCAGACAGTGGCTGACAGATATGCCACTAACAGGACTGACGCAGATGCACAGATTTGCCAATATTAATCTCCCCTTCTTTTTTTGGGGGGGGGGGATGGGAGACTAGTGAATCAATCTGGCCCACAGTTTTACAGTAGTGTTTCAGTGGCACACAGTGGCTGACAGATATGTCACTAACAGGACTGATGCAGATGCACAGATTTGCCAATATTAATCTCCCCTTCTTTTTTTGGGGGGATGGGAGGCTAGTGAATCAATCTGGCCCACAGTTTTACCGTAGTGTTTCAGTGGCAGACAGTGGCTGACAGATATGCCACTAACAGGACTGACGCAGATGCACAGATTTGCCAATATTAATCTCCCCTTCTTTTTTGGGGGTGATGGAAGACTAGTGAATCAATCTGGCCCACAGTTTTACAGTAGTGTTTCAGTGGCAGACAGTGGCTGACAGATATACCACTAACAGGACTGACGCAGATGCACATATTTGCCAATACTAATCTCCCCTTCTTTTTTGGGGGGGTGGGAGACTAGTGAATCAATCTGGCCCAGAGTTTTACAGTAGTGTTTCAGTGGCAGACAGTGGCTGACAGATATGCCACTAACAGGACTGAGGCAGATGTGCAGATTTGCCAATATTAATCTCCCCTTTTTTGGGGGGATGGGAGACTAGTGAATCAATCTGGCCCACAGTTTTACAGTAGTGTTTCAGTGGCAAACAGTGGCTGACAGATATGCTACTAACAGGACTGATGCAGATGCACAGATTTTCCAATATTAATCTCCCCTTCTTTTTTGGGGGGATGGGAGACTAGTGAATCAATCTGGCCCACAGTTTTACAGTAGTGTTTCAGTGGCAGACAGTGGCTGACAGATATGCCACTAACAGGACTGACGCAGATGCACAGATTTGCCAATATTAATCTCCCCTTCTTTTTTGGCGGGATGGGAGACTAGTGAATCAATCTGGCCCACAGTTTTACAGTAGTGTTTCAGTGGCAGACAGTGGCTGACAGATATGCCACTAACAGGACTGACGCAGATGCACAGATTTGCCAATATTAATCTCCCCTTCTTTTTGGGGGGGATGGGAGACTAGTGAATCAATCTGGCCCACAGTTTTACAGTAGTGTTTCAGTGGCACACAGTGGCTGACAGATATGCCACTAACAGGACTGACGCAGATGCACAGATTTGCCAATATTAATCTCCCCTTTTTTTTGGGGGGGATGGGAGACTAGTGAATCAATCTGGCCCACAGTTTTACAGTAGTGTTTCAGTGGCAGACAGTGGCTGACAGATATGCCACTAACAGGACTGACGCAGATGCACAGATTTGCCATTATTAATCTCCCCTTCTTTTTTTGGGGGGATGGGAGACTAGTGAATTAATCTGGCCCACAGTTTTACAGTAGTATTTCAGTGGCAGACAGTGGCTGACAGATATGCCACTAACAGGACTGACGCAGATGCACAGATTTGCCAATATTAATCTCCCCTTCTTTTTGGGGGGCGATGGGAAACTAGTGAATCAATCTGGCCCACAGTTTTACAGTAGTGTTTCAGTGGCAGACAATGGCTGACAGATATGCCACTAACAGGACTGACGCAGATGCACAGATTTGCCAATATTAATCTCCCCTTCTTTTTTTGGGGGGATGGGAGACTAGTGAATCAATCTGGCCCACAGTTTTACAGTAGTGTTTCAGTGGCAGACAGTGGCTGACAGATATGCCACTAACAGGACTGACGCAGATGCACAGATTTGCCAATATTAATCTCCCCTTCTTTTTTGGGGGTGATGGAAGACTAGTAAATCAATCTGGCCCACAGTTTTACAGTAGTGTTTCAGTGGCACACAGTGGCTGACAGATATGCCACTAACAGGACTGATGCAGATGCACAGATTTGCCAATATTAATCTCCCCTTCTTTTTTGGGGGGGATGGGAGACTAGTGAATCAATCTGGCCCACAGTTTTACAGTAGTGTTTCAGTGGCACAAAATGACAGACCGATAACACAGACTGGACTGGCACAGATGCACAGATTTGCCAATATTAATCTCCCCTTCTTTTTTTGGGGGGGATGGGAGACTAGTGAATCAATCTGGCCCACAGTTTTACAGTAGTGTTTCAGTGGCAGACAGTGGCTGACAGATATGCCACTAACAGGACTGACGCAGATGCACAGATTTGCCAATATTAATCTCCCCTTCTTTTTTTGGGGGGGATGGGAGACTAGTGAATCAATCTGGCCCACAGTTTTACAGTAGTGTTTCAGTGGCACACAGTGGCTGACAGATATGTCACTAACAGGACTGATGCAGATGCACAGATTTGCCAATATTAATCTCCCCTTCTTTTTTTGGGGGGATGGGAGGCTAGTGAATCAATCTGGCCCACAGTTTTACCGTAGTGTTTCAGTGGCAGACAGTGGCTGACAGATATGCCACTAACAGGACTGACGCAGATGCACAGATTTGCCAATATTAATCTCCCCTTCTTTTTTGGGGGTGATGGAAGACTAGTGAATCAATCTGGCCCACAGTTTTACAGTAGTGTTTCAGTGGCAGACAGTGGCTGACAGATATGCCACTAACAGGACTGATGCAGATGCACAGATTTGCCAATATTAATCTCCCCTTCTTTTTATGGGGGGATGGGAGACTAGTGAATCAATCTAGCCCACAGTTTTACAGTAGTGTTTCAGTGGCAGACAGTGGCTGACAGATATGCCACTAACAGGACTGAGGCAGATGTGCAGATTTGCCAATATTAATCTCCCCTTTTTTGGGGGGATGGGAGACTAGTGAATCAATCTGGCCCACAGTTTTACAGTAGTGTTTCAGTGGCAGACAGTGGCTGACAGATATGCCACTAACAGGACTGACGCAGATGCACAGATTTGCCAATATTAATCTCCCCTTCTTTTTTTTGGGGGGATGGGAGACTAGTGAATCAATCTGGCCCACAGTTTTACAGTAGTGTTTCAGTGGCACACAGTGGCTGACAGATATCTCACTAACAGGACTGATGCAGATGCACAGATTTGCCAATATTAATCTCCCCTTCTTTTTTGGGGGGGATGGGAGACTAGTGAATCAATCTGGCCCACAGTTTTACAGTAGTGTTTCAGTGGCAGACAGTGGCTGACAGATATACCACTAACAGGACTGACGCAGATGCACAGATTTGCCAATATTAATCTCCCCTTCTTTTTTGGGGGTGATGGAAGACTAGTGAATCAATCTGGCCCACAGTTTTACAGTAGTGTTTCAGTGGCAGACAGTGGCTGACAGATATACCACTAACAGGACTGACGCAGATGCACATATTTGCCAATATTAATCTCCCCTTCTTTTTTTGGGGGGGTGGGAGACTAGTGAATCAATCTGGTCCACAGTTTTACAGTAGTGTTTCAGTGGCAGACAGTGGCTGACAAATATGCCACTAACAGGACTGAGGCAGATGTGCAGATTTGCCAATATTAATCTCCCCTTTTTTGGGGGGATGGGAGACTAGTGAATCAATCTGGCCCACAGTTTTACAGTAGTGTTTCAGTGGCACACAGTGGCTGACAGATATGTCACTAACAGGACTGATGCAGATGCACAGATTTGCCAATATTAATCTCCCCTTCTTTTTTGGGGGGATGGGAGACTAGTGAATCAATCTGGCCCACAATTTTACAGTAGTGTTTCAGTGGCAGACAGTGGCTGACAGATATGCTACTAACAGGACTGACGCAGATGCACAGATTTGCCAATATTAATCTCCCCTTCTTTTTTGGGGGGATGGTAGACTAGTGAATCAATCTGGCCCACAGTTTTACAGTAGTGTTTCAGTGGCAGACAGTGGCTGACAGATATGCCACTAACAGGACTGACGCAGATGCACAGATTTGCCAATATTAATCTCCCCTTCTTTTTTGGGGGGGGATGGGAGACTAGTGAATCAATCTGGCCCACAGTTTTACAGTAGTGTTTCAGTGGCAGACAGTGGCTGACAGATATGCCACTAACAGGACTGACGCAGATGCACAGATTTGCCAATATTAATCTCCCCTTCTTTTTTGGGGGTGATGGAAGACTAGTGAATCAATCTGGCCCACAGTTTTACAGTAGTGTTTCAGTGGCAGACAGTGGCTGACAGATATACCACTAACAGGACTGACGCAGATGCACATATTTGCCAATATTAATCTCCCCTTCTTTTTTTGGGGGGGTGGGAGACTAGTGAATCAATCTGGCCCACATTTTTACAGTAGTGTTTCAGTGGCAGACAGTGACTGACAGATATGCCACTAACAGGACTGAGGCAGATGTGCAGATTTGCCAATATTAATCTCCCCTTCTTTTTTGGGGGGGATGGGAGACTAGTGAATCAATCTGGCCCACAGTTTTACAGTAGTGTTTCAGTGGCAGACAGTGGCTGACAGATATGCCACTAACAGGACTGACGCAGATGCACAGATTTGCCAATATTAATCTCCCCTTCTTTTTTGGGGGGGGATGGGAGACTAGCGAATCAATCTGGCCCACAGTTTTACAGTAGTGTTTCAGTGGCACACAGTGGCTGACAGATATGCCACTAACAGGACTGATGCAGATGCACAGATTTGCCAATATTAATCTCCCCTTCTTTTTTTGGGGGGATGGGAAACTAGTGAATCAATCTGGCCCACAGTTTTACAGTAGTTTTTCAGTGGCACAAAATGACAGACCGATAACACAGACTGGACTGGCACAGATGCACAGATTTGCCAATATTATTCTCCCCTTCTTTTTTTGGGGGGGATGGGAGACTAGTGAATCAATCTGGCCCACAGTTTTACAGTAGTGTTTCAGTGGCAGACAGTGGCTGACAGATATGCCACTAACAGGACTGATGCAGATGCACAGATTTGCCAATATTAATCTCCCTTCTTTTTTGGGGGGGATGGGAGACTAGTGAATCAATCTAGCCCACAGTTTTACAGTAGTGTTTCAGTGGCAGACAGTGGCTGACAGATATGCCACTAACAGGACTGAGGCAGATGCACAGATTTGCCAATATTAATCTCCGCTTTTTTGGGGGGATGGGAGACTAGTGAATCAATCTGGCCCACAGTTTTACAGTAGTGTTTCAGTGGCAGACAGTGGCTGACAGATATGCCACTAACAGGACTGACGCAGATGCACAGATTTGCCAATATTAATCTCCCCTTCGTTTTTTGGGGGGGATGGGAGACTAGTGAATCAATCTGGCCCACAGTTTTACAGTAGAGTTTCAGTGGCACAAAATGACAGACCGATAACACAGACTGGACTGGCACAGATGCACAGATTTGCCAATATTAATCTCCCCTTCTTTTTTGGGGGGGGGATGGGAGACTAGTGAATCAATCTGGCCCACAGTTTTACAGTAGTGTTTCAGTGGCAGACAGTGGCTGACAGATATGCCACTAACAGGACTGACGCAGATGCACAGATTTGCCAATATTAATCTCCCCTTCTTTTTGGGGGGGGATGGGAGACTAGTGAATCAATCTGGCCCACAGTTTTATAGTATTTTTTCAGTGGCACACAGTGGCTGACAGATATGTCACTAACAGGACTGATGCAGATGCACAGATTTGCCAATATTAATCTCCCCTTCTTTTTTGGGGGGGATGGGAGGCTAGTGAATCAATCTGGCCCACAGTTTTACAGTAGTGTTTCAGTGGCAGACAGTGGCTGACAGATATGCCACTAACAGGACTGACGCAGATGCACAGATTTGCCAATATTAATCTCCCCTTCTTTTTGGGGGGCGATGGGAGACTAGTGAATCAATCTGGCCCACAGTTTTACAGTAGTGTTTCAGTGGCAGACAGTGGCTGACAGATAAGCCACTAACAGGACTGACGCAGATGCACAGATTTGCCAATATTAATCTCCCTTTCTTTTTTGGGGGTGATGGAAGACTAGTGAATCAATCTGGCCCACAGTTTTACAGTAGTGTTTCAGTGGCAGACAGTGGCTGACAGATATACCACTAAAAGGACTAACGCAGATGCACATATTTGCCAATATTAATCTCCCCTTCTTTTTTGGGGGGGGTGGGAGACTAGTGAATCAATCTGGCCCACAGTTTTACAGTAGTGTTTCAGTGGCAGACAGTGGCTGACAGATATGCCACTAACAGGACTGAGGCAGATGTGCAGATTTGCCAATATTAATCTCCCCTTTTTTGGGGGGATGGGAGACTAGTGAATCAATCTGGCCCACAGTTTTACAGTAGTGTTTCAGTGGCAGACAGTGGCTGACAGATATGCCACTAACAGGACTGACGCAGATGCACAGATTTGCCAATATTAATCTCCCCTTCGTTTTTTTGGGGGGATGGGAGACTAGTGAATCAATCTGGCCCACAGTTTTACAGTAGTGTTTCAGTGGCACAAAATGACAGACCGATAACACAGACTGGACTGGCACAGATGCACTGATTTGCCAATATTAATCTCCCCTTCTTTTTTTGGGGGGGATGGGAGACTAGTGAATCAATCTGGCCCACAGTTTTACAGTAGTGTTTCAGTGGCAGACAGTGGCTGACAGATATGCCACTAACAGGACTGAGGCAGATGTGCAGATTTGCCAATATTAATCTCCCCTTTTTTGGGGGGATGGGAGACTAGTGAATCAATCTGGCCCACAGTTTTACAGTAGTGTTTCAGTGGCAGACAGTGGCTGACAGATATGCCACTAACAGGACTGACACAGATGCACAGATTTGCCAATATTAATCTCCCCTTCTTTTTTTGTGGTGGATGGGAGACTAGTGAATCAATCTGGCCCACAGTTTTACAGTAGTGTTTCAGTGGCACACAGTGGCTGACAGATATGCTACTAACAGGACTGACGCAGATGCACAGATTTGCCAATATTAATCTCCCCTTCTTTTTGGGGGGGGATGGGAGGCTAGTGAATCAATCTGGCCCACAGTTTTACAGTAGTGTTTCAGTGGCAGACAGTGGCTGACAGATTTGCCACTAACAGGACTGACGCAGATGCACAGATTTGCCAATATTAATCTCCCCTTCTTTTTTGGGGGGGATGGGAGACTAGTGAATCAATCTGGCCCACAGTTTTACAGTAGTGTTTCAGTGGCAGACAGTGGCTGACAGATATACCACTAACAGGACTGACGCAGATGCACAGATTTGCCAATATTAATCTCCCCTTCTTTTTTGGGGGTGATGGAAGACTAGTGAATCAATCTGGCCCACAGTTTTACAGTAGTGTTTCAGTGGCAGACAGTGGCTGACAGATATACCACTAACAGGACTGACGCAGATGCACATATTTGCCAATATTAATCTCCCCTTCTTTTTTTGGGGGGGTGGGAGACTAGTGAATCAATCTGGCCCACAGTTTTACAGTAGTGTTTCAGTGGCAGACAGTGGCTGACAAATATGCCACTAACAGGACTGAGGCAGATGTGCAGATTTGCCAATATTAATCTCCCCTTTTTTGGGGGGATGGGAGACTAGTGAATCAATCTGGCCCACAGTTTTACAGTAGTGTTTCAGTGGCACACAGTGGCTGACAGATATGTCACTAACAGGACTGATGCAGATGCACAGATTTGCCAATATTAATCTCCCCTTCTTTTTTGGGGGGATGGGAGACTAGTGAATCAATCTGGCCCACAATTTTACAGTAGTGTTTCAGTGGCAGACAGTGGCTGACAGATATGCTACTAACAGGACTGACGCAGATGCACAGATTTGCCAATATTAATCTCCCCTTCTTTTTTGGGGGGATGGTAGACTAGTGAATCAATCTGGCCCACAGTTTTACAGTAGTGTTTCAGTGGCAGACAGTGGCTGACAGATATGCCACTAACAGGACTGACGCAGATGCACAGATTTGCCAATATTAATCTCCCCTTCTTTTTTTGGGGGGGATGGGAGACTAGTGAATCAATCTGGCCCACAGTTTTACAGTAGTGTTTCAGTGGCAGACAGTGGCTGACAGATATGCCACTAACAGGACTGACGCAGATGCACAGATTTGCCAATATTAATCTCCCCTTCTTTTTTGGGGGTGATGGAAGACTAGTGAATCAATCTGGCCCACAGTTTTACAGTAGTGTTTCAGTGGCAGACAGTGGCTGACAGATATACCACTAACAGGACTGACGCAGATGCACATATTTGCCAATATTAATCTCCCCTTCTTTTTTTGGGGGGGTGGGAGACTAGTGAATCAATCTGGCCCACATTTTTACAGTAGTGTTTCAGTGGCAGACAGTGACTGACAGATATGCCACTAACAGGACTGAGGCAGATGTGCAGATTTGCCAATATTAATCTCCCCTTCTTTTTTGGGGGGGATGGGAGACTAGTGAATCAATCTGGCCCACAGTTTTACAGTAGTGTTTCAGTGGCAGACAGTGGCTGACAGATATGCCACTAACAGGACTGACGCAGATGCACAGATTTGCCAATATTAATCTCCCCTTCTTTTTTTGGGGGGGATGGGAGACTAGCGAATCAATCTGGCCCACAGTTTTACAGTAGTGTTTCAGTGGCACACAGTGGCTGACAGATATGCCACTAACAGGACTGATGCAGATGCACAGATTTGCCAATATTAATCTCCCCTTCTTTTTTTGGGGGGATGGGAAACTAGTGAATCAATCTGGCCCACAGTTTTACAGTAGTTTTTCAGTGGCACAAAATGACAGACCGATAACACAGACTGGACTGGCACAGATGCACAGATTTGCCAATATTATTCTCCCCTTCTTTTTTGGGGGGGGATGGGAGACTAGTGAATCAATCTGGCCCACAGTTTTACAGTAGTGTTTCAGTGGCAGACAGTGGCTGACAGATATGCCACTAACAGGACTGATGCAGATGCACAGATTTGCCAATATTAATCTCCCTTCTTTTTTGGGGGGGATGGGAGACTAGTGAATCAATCTAGCCCACAGTTTTACAGTAGTGTTTCAGTGGCAGACAGTGGCTGACAGATATGCCACTAACAGGACTGAGGCAGATGTGCAGATTTGCCAATATTAATCTCCGCTTTTTTGGGGGGATGGGAGACTAGTGAATCAATCTGGCCCACAGTTTTACAGTAGTGTTTCAGTGGCAGACAGTGGCTGACAGATATGCCACTAACAGGACTGACGCAGATGCACAGATTTGCCAATATTAATCTCCCCTTCTTTTTTTGGGGGGGGGGATGGGAGACTAGTGAATCAATCTGGCCCACAGTTTTACAGTAGTGTTTCAGTGGCACACAGTGGCTGACAGATATGTCACTAACAGGACTGATGCAGATGCACAGATTTGCCAATATTAATCTCCCCTTCTTTTTTGGGGGGGATGGGAGGCTAGTGAATCAATCTGGCCCAGAGTTTTACAGTAGTGTTTCAGTGGCAGACAGTGGCTGACAGATATGCCACTAACAGGACTGAGGCAGATGTGCAGATTTGCCAATATTAATCTCCCCTTTTTTGGGGGGATGGGAGACTAGTGAATCAATCTGGCCCACAGTTTTACAGTAGTGTTTCAGTGGCAAACAGTGGCTGACAGATATGCTACTAACAGGACTGATGCAGATGCACAGATTTTCCAATATTAATCTCCCCTTCTTTTTGGGGGGGATGGGAGACTAGTGAATCAATCTGGCCCACAGTTTTACAGTAGTGTTTCAGTGGCAGACAGTGGCTGACAGATATGCCACTAACAGGACTGACGCAGATGCACAGATTTGCCAATATTAATCTCCCCTTCTTTTTTGGCGGGATGGGAGACTAGTGAATCAATCTGGCCCACAGTTTTACAGTAGTGTTTCAGTGGCAGACAGTGGCTGACAGATATGCCACTAACAGGACTGACGCAGATGCACAGATTTGCCAATATTAATCTCCCCTTCTTTTTGGGGGGGATGGGAGACTAGTGAATCAATCTGGCCCACAGTTTTACAGTAGTGTTTCAGTGGCACACAGTGGCTGACAGATATGCCACTAACAGGACTGACGCAGATGCACAGATTTGCCAATATTAATCTCCCCTTCTTTTTTGGGGGGATGGGAGACTAGTGAATCAATCTGGCCCACAGTTTTACAGTAGTGTTTCAGTGGCAGACAGTGGCTGACAGATATGCCACTAACAGGACTGACGCAGATGCACAGATTTGCCATTATTAATCTCCCCTTCTTTTTTTGGGGGGATGGGAGACTAGTGAATTAATCTGGCCCACAGTTTTACAGTAGTATTTCAGTGGCAGACAGTGGCTGACAGATATGCCACTAACAGGACTGACGCAGATGCACAGATTTGCCAATATTAATCTCCCCTTCTTTTTGGGGGGCGATGGGAAACTAGTGAATCAATCTGGCCCACAGTTTTACAGTAGTGTTTCAGTGGCAGACAATGGCTGACAGATATGCCACTAACAGGACTGACGCAGATGCACAGATTTGCCAATATTAATCTCCCCTTCTTTTTTTGGGGGGATGGGAGACTAGTGAATCAATCTGGCCCACAGTTTTACAGTAGTGTTTCAGTGGCAGACAGTGGCTGACAGATATGCCACTAACAGGACTGACGCAGATGCACAGATTTGCCAATATTAATCTCCCCTTCTTTTTTGGGGGTGATGGAAGACTAGTGAATCAATCTGGCCCACAGTTTTACAGTAGTGTTTCAGTGGCACACAGTGGCTGACAGATATGCCACTAACAGGACTGATGCAGATGCACAGATTTGCCAATATTAATCTCCCCTTCTTTTTTGGGGGGGATGGGAGACTAGTGAATCAATCTGGCCCACAGTTTTACAGTAGTGTTTCAGTGGCACAAAATGACAGACCGATAACACAGACTGGACTGGCACAGATGCACAGATTTGCCAATATTAATCTCCCCTTCTTTTTTTGGGGGGGATGGGAGACTAGTGAATCAATCTGGCCCACAGTTTTACAGTAGTGTTTCAGTGGCAGACAGTGGCTGACAGATATGCCACTAACAGGACTGATGCAGATGCACAAATTTGCCAATATTAATCTCCCCTTCTTTTTTGGGGGGGATGGGAGACTAGTGAATCAATCTAGCCCACAGTTTTACAGTAGTGTTTCAGTGGCAGACATTGGCTGACAGATATGCCACTAACAGGACTGAGGCAGATGTGCAGATTTGCCAATATTAATCTCCCCTTTTTTGGGGGCATGGGGGACTAGTGAATCAATCTGGCCCACAGTTTTACAGTAGTGTTTCAGTGGCAGACAGTGGCTGACAGATATGCCACTAACAGGACTGACGCAGATGCACAGATTTGCCAATATTAATCTCCCCTTCTTTTTTGGGGGGGGATGGGAGACTAGTGAATCAATCTGGCCCACAGTTTTACAGTAGTGTTTCAGTGGCACACAGTGGCTGACAGATATGTCACTAACAGGACTGATGCAGATGCACAGATTTGCCAATATTAATCTCCCCTTCTTTTTTGGGGGGGATGGGAGGCTAGTGAATCAATCTGGCCCACAGTTTTACCGTAGTGTTTCAGTGGCAGACAGTGGCTGACAGATATGCCACTAACAGGACTGACGCAGATGCACAGATTTGCCAATATTAATCTCCCCTTCTTTTTTGGGGGTGATGGAAGACTAGTGAATCAATCTGGCCCACAGTTTTACAGTAGTGTTTCAGTGGCAGACAGTGGCTGACAGATATGCCACTAACAGGACTGATGCAGATGCACAGATTTGCCAATATTAATCTCCCCTTCTTTTTATGGGGGGATGGGAGACTAGTGAATCAATCTAGCCCACAGTTTTACAGTAGTGTTTCAGTGGCAGACAGTGGCTGACAGATATGCCACTAACAGGACTGAGGCAGATGTGCAGATTTGCCAATATTAATCTCCCCTTTTTTGGGGGGATGGGAGACTAGTGAATCAATCTGGCCCACAGTTTTACAGTAGTGTTTCAGTGGCAGACAGTGGCTGACAGATATGCCACTAACAGGACTGACGCAGATGCACAGATTTGCCAATATTAATCTCCCCTTCTTTTTTTGGGGGGGATGGGAGACTAGTGAATCAATCTGGCCCACAGTTTTACAGTAGTGTTTCAGTGGCACACAGTGGCTGACAGATATCTCACTAACAGGACTGATGCAGATGCACAGATTTGCCAATATTAATCTCCCCTTCTTTTTTGGGGGGGATGGGAGACTAGTGAATCAATCTGGCCCACAGTTTTACAGTAGTGTTTCAGTGGCAGACAGTGGCTGACAGATATACCACTAACAGGACTGACGCAGATGCACAGATTTGCCAATATTAATCTCCCCTTCTTTTTTGGGGGTGATGGAAGACTAGTGAATCAATCTGGCCCACAGTTTTACAGTACTGTTTCAGTGGCAGACAGTGGCTGACAGATATACCACTAACAGGACTGACGCAGATGCACATATTTGCCAATATTAATCTCCCCTTCTTTTTTTGGGGGGGTGGGAGACTAGTGAATCAATCTGGCCCACAGTTTTACAGTAGTGTTTCAGTGGCAGACAGTGGCTGACAAATATGCCACTAACAGGACTGAGGCAGATGTGCAGATTTGCCAATATTAATCTCCCCTTTTTTGGGGGGATGGGAGACTAGTGAATCAATCTGGCCCACAGTTTTACAGTAGTGTTTCAGTGGCACACAGTGGCTGACAGATATGTCACTAACAGGACTGATGCAGATGCACAGATTTGCCAATATTAATCTCCCCTTCTCTTTTGGGGGGATGGGAGACTAGTGAATCAATCTGGCCCACAATTTTACAGTAGTGTTTCAGTGGCAGACAGTGGCTGACAGATATGCTACTAACAGGACTGACGCAGATGCACAGATTTGCCAATATTAATCTCCCCTTCTTTTTTGGGGGGATGGTAGACTAGTGAATCAATCTGGCCCACAGTTTTACAGTAGTGTTTCAGTGGCAGACAGTGGCTGACAGATATGCCACTAACAGGACTGACGCAGATGCACAGATTTGCCAATATTAATCTCCCCTTCTTTTTTTTGGGGGGATGGGAGACTAGTGAATCAATCTGGCCCACAGTTTTACAGTAGTGTTTCAGTGGCAGACAGTGGCTGACAGATATGCCACTAACAGGACTGACGCAGATGCACAGATTTGCCAATATTAATCTCCCCTTCTTTTTTGGGGGTGATGGAAGACTAGTGAATCAATCTGGCCCACAGTTTTACAGTAGTGTTTCAGTGGCAGACAGTGGCTGACAGATATACCACTAACAGGACTGACGCAGATGCACATATTTGCCAATATTAATCTCCCCTTCTTTTTTTGGGGGGGTGGGAGACTAGTGAATCAATCTGGCCCACATTTTTACAGTAGTGTTTCAGTGGCAGACAGTGACTGACAGATATGCCACTAACAGGACTGAGGCAGATGTGCAGATTTGCCAATATTAATCTCCCCTTCTTTTTTGGGGGGGATGGGAGACTAGTGAATCAATCTGGCCCACAGTTTTACAGTAGTGTTTCAGTGGCAGACAGTGGCTGACAGATATGCCACTAACAGGACTGACGCAGATGCACAGATTTGCCAATATTAATCTCCCCTTCTTTTTTGGGGGGGGATGGGAGACTAGCGAATCAATCTGGCCCACAGTTTTACAGTAGTGTTTCAGTGGCACACAGTGGCTGACAGATATGCCACTAACAGGACTGATGCAGATGCACAGATTTGCCAATATTAATCTCCCCTTCTTTTTTTGGGGGGATGGGAAACTAGTGAATCAATCTGGCCCACAGTTTTACAGTAGTTTTTCAGTGGCACAAAATGACAGACCGATAACACAGACTGGACTGGCACAGATGCACAGATTTGCCAATATTATTCTCCCCTTCTTTTTTGGGGGGGGATGGGAGACTAGTGAATCAATCTGGCCCACAGTTTTACAGTAGTGTTTCAGTGGCAGACAGTGGCTGACAGATATGCCACTAACAGGACTGATGCAGATGCACAGATTTGCCAATATTAATCTCCCTTCTTTTTTGGGGGGGATGGGAGACTAGTGAATCAATCTAGCCCACAGTTTTACAGTAGTGTTTCAGTGGCAGACAGTGGCTGACAGATATGCCACTAACAGGACTGAGGCAGATGCACAGATTTGCCAATATTAATCTCCGCTTTTTTGGGGGGATGGGAGACTAGTGAATCAATCTGGCCCACAGTTTTACAGTAGTGTTTCAGTGGCAGACAGTGGCTGACAGATATGCCACTAACAGGACTGACGCAGATGCACAGATTTGCCAATATTAATCTCCCCTTCTTTTTTTTTGGGGGGGGGATGGGAGACTAGTGAATCAATCTGGCCCACAGTTTTACAGTAGTGTTTCAGTGGCACACAGTGGCTGACAGATATGTCACTAACAGGACTGATGCAGATGCACAGATTTGCCAATATTAATCTCCCCTTCTTTTTTGGGGGGGATGGGAGGCTAGTGAATCAATCTGGCCCACAGTTTTACAGTAGTGTTTCAGTGGCAGACAGTGGCTGACAGATATACCACTAACAGGACTGACGCAGATGCACATATTTGCCAATACTAATCTCCCCTTCTTTTTTGGGGGGGTGGGAGACTAGTGAATCAATCTGGCCCAGAGTTTTACAGTAGTGTTTCAGTGGCAGACAGTGGCTGACAGATATGCCACTAACAGGACTGAGGCAGATGTGCAGATTTGCCAATATTAATCTCCCCTTTTTTGGGGGGATGGGAGACTAGTGAATCAATCTGGCCCACAGTTTTACAGTAGTGTTTCAGTGGCAAACAGTGGCTGACAGATATGCTACTAACAGGACTGATGCAGATGCACAGATTTTCCAATATTAATCTCCCCTTCTTTTTGGGGGGGATGGGAGACTAGTGAATCAATCTGGCCCACAGTTTTACAGTAGTGTTTCAGTGGCAGACAGTGGCTGACAGATATGCCACTAACAGGACTGACGCAGATGCACAGATTTGCCAATATTAATCTCCCCTTCTTTTTTGGCGGGATGGGAGACTAGTGAATCAATCTGGCCCACAGTTTTACAGTAGTGTTTCAGTGGCAGACAGTGGCTGACAGATATGCCACTAACAGGACTGACGCAGATGCACAGATTTGCCAATATTAATCTCCCCTTCTTTTTGGGGGGGATGGGAGACTAGTGAATCAATCTGGCCCACAGTTTTACAGTAGTGTTTCAGTGGCACACAGTGGCTGACAGATATGCCACTAACAGGACTGACGCAGATGCACAGATTTGCCAATATTAATCTCCCCTTCTTTTTTGGGGGGATGGGAGACTAGTGAATCAATCTGGCCCACAGTTTTACAGTAGTGTTTCAGTGGCAGACAGTGGCTGACAGATATGCCACTAACAGGACTGACGCAGATGCACAGATTTGCCATTATTAATCTCCCCTTCTTTTTTTGGGGGGATGGGAGACTAGTGAATTAATCTGGCCCACAGTTTTACAGTAGTATTTCAGTGGCAGACAGTGGCTGACAGATATGCCACTAACAGGACTGACGCAGATGCACAGATTTGCCAATATTAATCTCCCCTTCTTTTTGGGGGGCGATGGGAAACTAGTGAATCAATCTGGCCCACAGTTTTACAGTAGTGTTTCAGTGGCAGACAATGGCTGACAGATATGCCACTAACAGGACTGACGCAGATGCACAGATTTGCCAATATTAATCTCCCCTTCTTTTTTGGGGGGGATGGGAGACTAGTGAATTAATCTGACCCACAGTTTTACAGTAGTGTTTCAGTGGCAGACAGTGGCTGACAGATATGCCACTAACAGGACTGACGCAGATGCACAGATTTGCCAATATTAATCTCCCCTTCTTTTTGAGGGGCGATGGGAGACTAGTGAATCAATCTGGCCCACAGTTTTACAGTAGTGTTTCAGTGGCACAAAATGACAGACCGATAACACAGACTGGACTGGCACAGATGCACAGATTTGCCAATATTAATCTCCCCTTCTTTTTTTGGGGGGGATGGGAGACTAGTGAATCAATCTGGCCCACAGTTTTATAGTAGTGTTTCAGTGGCAGACAGTGGCTGACAGATATGCCACTAACAGGACTGATGCAGATGCACAGATTTGCCAATATTAATCTCCCCTTCTTTTTTGGGGGGGATGGGAGACTAGTGAATCAATCTAGCCCACAGTTTTACAGTAGTGTTTCAGTGGCAGACAGTGGCTGACAGATATGCCACTAACAGGACTGACGCAGATGCACAGATTTGCCAATATTAATCTCCCCTTCTTTTTGGGGGGGATGGGAGACTAGTGAATCAATCTGGCCCACAGTTTTACAGTAGTGTTTCAGTGGCAGACAGTGGCTGACAGATATGCCACTAACAGGACTGACGCAGATGCACAGAATTGCCAATATTAATCTCCCCTTCTTTTCTGGGGGGATGGGAGACTAGTGAATCAATCTGGCCCACAGTTTTACAGTAGTTTCAGTGGCAGACAGTGGCTGACAGATATACCACTAACAGGACTGACGCAGATGCACATATTTGCCAATATTAATCTCCCCTTCTTTTTTGGGGGGATGGGAGACTAGTGAATCAATCTGGCATACAGTTTTACAGTAGTGTTTCAGTGGCAGACAGTGGCTGACAGATATGCCACTAACAGGACTGACGCAGATGCACCGATTTGCCAATATTAATCTCCCCTTCTTTTTGGGGGGCGATGGGAGACTAGTGAATCAATCTGGCCCACAGTTTTACAGTAGTGTTTCAGTGGCAGACAGTGGCTGACAGATATGCCACTAACAGGACTGACACAGATGCACAGATTTGCCAATATTAACCCTTTCACGACATGCGCTGTAATAGTACGGCGCATGTCGTGTCTCCCCTTTTGAGGTGGGCTCCGGCGTTGAGCCCACATCAAAGTCGCGACATGTCAGCTGTTTTGTACAGCTGACATGTGCGCGCAATAGCGGCGGGTGAAATCGCTATTCACCCGCCGCTATTAACCTGTTAAATGCCGCTGTCAAACGCAGACAGCGGCATTTAACTGGCGCTTCCGGCCGGGCGGCCGGAAATGATGTCATCGCCGACCCCCGTCACATGATCGGGGGTCGGCGATGCATCAGGAAGGTAACCATAGAGGTCCTTGAAACCTCTATGGTTACTGATGCAGGCCTGCTGTGAGCGCCCCCCTGTGGTCGGCGCTCACAGCACACCTGCATTTCTGCTACATAGCGATCTGATGATTGCTGCTATGCAGCAGAGCCGATCAGGCTATGCCAGCTTCTAGCCTCCCATGGAGGCTATTGAAGCATGGCACAAGTAAAAAAAAAATGTTTTTAAAAATATGAAAAAAATATAAAAAATATAAAAGTTTAAATCACCCCCCTTTCGCCCCATCCTAAATAAAACAATTAAAAAAAAAAAAAACCTACACGTATTTGGTATCGCCACGTTCAGAATCGCCCGATCTATCAATTAAAAAAAAGCATTAACCTGATCGCTAAACAGCGTAGCGAGAAAAAAATCCGAAACGCCAGAATTACGTTTTTTTGGTCGCCGCAACATTGCATTAAAATGCAATAACGGGCGATCAAAAGAACGTATCTGCACCGAAATGGTATCATTAAAAACGTCAGCTCGGCACGCAAAAAATAAGCCCTCACCTGACCCCAGATCACGAAAATTGGAGACGCTTCGGGTATCGGAATATGGCACTTTTTTTTTTTTTAAGCAAAGTTTGGAATTTTTTTTCACCACTTGGATAACAAATAACCTAGACGGTTCCTATATTCACACTTGGTGGGTTCCTATATTCACACTTGGTGGGAATGTCCCCCCATAAAAGCCCTATGGTTGGCCGTCTTTGAACTCCACAACAAGATGTCTATCACGCAGATCCAACCCTCTCCAAGTTTAGCATTACTATCCCTATGTGACTTGTCGATCTCTCGGTATAAGAAGGGCATCCTCAGACACTTCCTCACTGCGGTTAGGAACCTGATCCCACGCTTCTGGAAACAAGAAAAATTCCCCTCGCGTGCGGAGTTTGTGGCGGAGCTGAATGATATCTACAGAATGGAGCAATTAATAAATCAATCCCCAGGTAGTGTAGATAAAACCTATACTACATGGGCTCCATGGATAGCTTTCAGGGAAACCCCTGACCTGGATCTTTGGATCTCTGGAGCTTGACGCAATGCACAATTTACTCTCGTTTATTACTAGATCATTCTTCGGCTCGCGCCCTGGCTGCGGGGATGGGACAGTAGCCACACTTCCCTCAATTTACCCCATTACCCCACCCAACCTTCTCCTCTTCTATCTACCCCCCTTCCTCTTCTTTATCTTAACCTCTTTGTTTGTCTCTCTACCCCCTACTAGTTTAAATAACCACTGCGACTACTGAATAATCATAATAAGATTTAAGGCCCCGTCACACATAGCGACGCTTGAGCGATTCCGACAATGATACGACCTGTCAGGGATCGCTCAAGCGTCGCTATGTGGTCGCTGGTGAGATGTCACACAGTGCGATCTCCCCAACGACGCAGCAGCGATGCGGCGAACTGTAGCGACCTGTAGCGACCTGTAGAACGATGCTATTTCATGATGATTCAATGGGACGTCCTGTCAGCGAGGTCGTTGGTAAGGTGTCAAACACAGCGATGTGTGCTACCCAGCGGGACCTCAACGATCAAAAAATGGCCCAGGCCATTCCGACACGACCAGCGATCTCACAGCAGGGGCCTGATCGCTGCTACGTGTCACACATAGCGAGATCGCTACTGAGATCGCTGATGCGTCACAAAACTTGTGACTCAGCAGCGATCTCGCTAGCGATCTCGCTGTGTGTGACGGGGGCTTTAGTCTTGGTTGTTAACCAATTCAGTTGTTCTTTTTGTTAACACTATATAATACCAATCAGTAGTATTATTCATTAAAATGTTAAAATGCAAGATGCTTGGTGTTGTTATAACTTATCTCTTGATTAACAAGTATTTCTACCTGGTATCCTGTTGATATACTTGATTGTACTGTTCAACTTTATTCTTTTTGCTTCATTCAATAAACATGATTTATACAAAAAATAACCTAGACATGTTAGGTGTCTATGAACTCGTACTGACCTGGAAAATCATAATGGCAGGTTAGTTTTAGCATTTAATGAACCTAGCAAAAAAGCCAAACAAAAAACAAGTGTGGGATTGCACTTTTTTTGCAATTTCACCGCACTTGGAATTTTTTTCCCGTTTTCTAATAAAAGACATGGTAAAACCAATGGTGTTGTTCAAAAGTACAACTCGTCCCGCAAAAAATAAGCCCTCACATGGCTATATTGACGGAAAAATAAAAAAGTTATGGCTCTGCGAAGCAGGGAAGTGAAAAATGAAAACGCAAAAATGAAAAAGGGCCGCGACTTGAAGGGGTTAATCTCCCCTTCTTTTTTTGGGGGGATGGGAGACTAGTGAAACAATCTGGCCCACAGTTTTACAGTAGTGTTTCAGTGGCAGACAGTGGCTGACAGATATACCACTAACAGGACTGACGCAGATGCACAGATTTGCCAATATTAATCTCCCCTTCTTTTTTTGGGGGGATGGGAGACTTGTGAATCAATCTGGCCCACAGTTTTACAGTAGTGTTTCAGTGGCACAAAATGACAGACCGATACCACAGACTGGACTGGCACAGATTTGCCAATATTAATCTCCCCTTTTTGTTTTTATATGGAAAACTAGTGAATAAATCTGGCCCACTGTTTTATAGTATTGTTTCTGTGGCAGAAGATGACAGACCGATACCACAGACTGGACTGGCACAGATGCACTGATTGGCAATATAAATCTCCCTTTTTAGGTGTGGGACAGTGCAGAAAAATACAGGCCCACTGTTTCACACTACACAGTTTCAGGGGCAGAAAGTGGCTTGAAGATATATTAAAAAAAAGAAAAAAAAAGGGACTGTACTACAATTACTATCTCCCTACAATAATCTCAGAAAAGTATGGCAGGCAGCAATAACAAGGACTGCTGCACACAAAAGTGTGGACAAACAAACAAGATAGCTGTGCAGAAAGGAAGGAACAAGAGGATTTGTGCTTTGAAAAAAGCAGTTGGTTTGCACAGCGGCGTACACACAGCAATGCAGCTATCAGGGAGCCTTCTAGGGCAGCCCAATGAGCTACAGAGCTGATTCACAAAAATATAAACTCCACTGTCCCTGCAAGGAAAAGGTGGTGTTGGACAGTGGAAATCGCTACATCACAAGCGGTTTGGTGGTTAATGGACCCTGCCTAACGCTATCCCTGCTTCTGACGAAGCGGCAGCAACCTCTCCCTATGCTCAGATCAGCAGCAGTAAGATGGCGGTCGGCGGGAACGCCCCTTTATAGCCCCTGTGACGCCGCAGACAGCAAGCCAAACACTGCAATGCCCTTCTCTAAGATGGTGGGGACCAGGACCTATGTCATCACGCTGCTCACACTCTGCGTTTACCTTCATTGGCTGAGAAATGGCGCTGAACGCGTCATATGAAACGCGACTTTGGCGCGAAGGTCGCGTACCGCATGGCCGACCCCACACAGGGATCGGGTCGGGTTTCATGAAACCCGACTTTGCCAAAAGTCGGCGACTTATGAAAATGACCGATCCGTTTCGCTCAACCCTACTGGTTACCATAGGCTTGGCTGAAGAGTCAGCAGCAACCAGACGAATAGCACGAGCCTAAGCAAGATGCTGGCACTGACGTCTTTGCTCAGCAGCACCCGCAGTGGCCAAATCTGGATAGGAGACTGCAGATGCAGGCAAGGATTGGGATCTACCCAATGCAGTGGGAGAATCTCGGCACCTAACAAACCTCTTTATTAATGACCTTGTGGATGGGATTGAGAGTAAAGTATCAGTCTTTGCTGATGACACCAAACTATGTAGGATATTAAAATCTGACCTTGACATTACAATATAACAAAATGATCTGGATAAGACGTCTGAATTGGCAAATGAGGTTCAATGTAGATAAATGTAAAGTAATTCACCTGGGATGGAGTACTCCTATTGCTGCATATACAGTTGTGCTCAAAAGTTTACATACCCCAGCAGAATGTTTGCTTCCTTGGCTTTTTTTCAGAGAATATGAATGATAACACCAAAACTTTTTTTTTTCTTTTAAAATCATTGTGATTTAAAAAGAGAAAACACAGTAGTTTGACAATAAATGGCTTCACCCAACCACTAACCATGAGTGGAGAAAAAGTTTTGGCGTAATCATTCATATTCTCTGAAAAAAAGGCCAAGAAAGCAAAAATTCTGCCGGGATATGTAAACTTTTGAGCACAACTGTACACTAAATGGGAGTATTTCAATCAAGAAACAGCTGACCGCACCACCAAGACACTGAGTAAATGAACACATTAGGCTACTTTCACACTAGCGTCGGAATCTCCCCGTCGCAATGCGTCGGGGAGAGATTCCGACGCTAGCGTTTAACGTATTGCATAATGGAGGCAGCGGATGCATTTCTCCGGCGCATCCGCTGCCCCACTGTAAGGTGCGGGGAGGTGGGGGCGGAGTTCCGGCCGCGCATGCGCGGTCGGAAAAAGCTGTCCGTCAGGAGCAAAAAACGTTACATGTAGCGTTTTTTGCTCCCGACAGTCCGCAGAAGCACGACGCATCCGTCGCTCGACGGATGCGACGTGTGGCAATCCGTCGCAAATGCGTCGTTAATACAAGTCTATGGGGAAAAAACGCATCCTGCAAGCACTTTTGCATGATGCGTTTTTTCTGCAAAACGACGCATTGTGACGGATTGCAGAAAACGCTAGTGTGAAAGTAGCCTAAGCTGTCAGCATGAGCCGGCCACTAGATCTCGGGTGCTGGACCGAGAAAGCATAACAGTGCAGATGCGAGTAGAGAAGGAGACGGCAGCACTCACCGATCTTCAAAGCAGGTAATACTTTATTGCAGTAAAATCTTCACGGCTCGGGGGCCCATTAAATTGGAGTATACTCAGATCCCTACTTTGCATGAGTTGTCTCTCCCTTGTCATACTATATTTCAATGACTGTACGTGTGAATCTGATGTCACGACCAGTGATAATGCACTTTGTTACATTCTGTATATACAGCCTGGATAAACCACTGTGGGTAGTACAACTATTATCTGTTTGGCAATTCAGATAACACTATGCTTTCTTGTTTATAGTGTCCTCACAGTCCCTACTCCCTATTCCCTACTGTACATGTGCTTTGACAAAACTAAGGATTATTTGGTCCTGCCAAGAAAGCTTCTTTGAATTGAATTGAAATAGTGATTCATATATGTGAGAATGTGGTGCCACCTAGTGGTTTCACTCTTTTTTTTACATGTTTTTAAACATTTGTGTGACATATAATTATATCAATAAAATTTGATATGATTTATATAATCGGTTTTCTTGTACACTTTTTTCTATATGAGTTTGTGTATTGAATCCTTCACTCTGTCCATGCGGAATAACTAATCCAACACATCCATTTGTGGTGTTCTTTGTACTTTTGTGATGTGACTATGGACATATTTGTTAATAGCAAAATAAGCTGCAAAAATACAATAGAGAAGACTGCTAAAGTGAATGTTGGTTCAGACAGCTGTAAAAAAAACACCACAGGAAAAAAACAGCAAGAAGATGGCCTAAAGGGGATCTTATCCAGGCATATGTTACTTCTTAGAGCTTGAATAGCCCGACACTGCCGCCAGTTGGCCAATTAGAAGACAGGTTCCGTACTGAACAGACAACTAGTGGAGGTTTCTGGTAAAACAGGTGATCTAGTCTGATATCAAACAGTTTTCTTGGACACAACTACAATACTAATCACTGTCATTAAAGGGTTTTTCCAGCCATTGCATTATTTTTCACAAAGCACAGTAAATGCCGACTTATTGTTAATATACAGACTAAGCCAAAGTTTTTTATTTTTTTTATTTTATATTTTGAGTCCTTTTTCATTTCTATCTGCCTCGCTACACATCCAGATTCACATAATTGAACAAGTGGGCATATTCTTACACTGCTGAAAGTACATTTCTGAACAGAACCTTGCTTCTCCTCAGTGCTGCAGATCCCTACTCTCTCTCCTTATTATCAAGCTAATGAAAGTGTAGGATTCACCTTAGGGCTCGCTCACATTAGAATCTAAAAAATAGCTCCGATGTTCCTCTTCAATAGTTGGCTGAGTGGAATCCGTATGGTTCCAGTTATGTTAGGCGAGTGTGTGATTTTATTCCTCACCTTGCATCTGTATGTATGACATCCATATGCAATCAGTATGCAATGTGTTTGTAACATCATATTTTACATACTGAAATTCTCTATGTAATTTAAAGCTAGTCTACAAACAAATAAAATCATCTTAGAAAGATAGGTAAAAAGATAGGTAGGTAATGCGAAAAAATGAAGGCACTACCATTTTGGACAAATTCATGATTCCAAATTATATAAAAAAAAAAAAAAAAAAAGAAAATGAAATGAGTTGCCCGCCAGGGCCGTGGGGTACTCGGTACCGGGTCCTGTCAGCTCAAAGTGGGATGTCACGGTGGCCCTGGGGTTGTAGGAATAGAGTTTGTCTGTGACGCCACCTGTGGTATTCGGTCAGTGGGAACCGACCCTCCTTTAAGGGGTCCTCTGGGGTGATGTTATGGCAGCTAGATGGTTTAACTTCCCACAGGTGAAGTAGGTCCCCAGGGCTCCTGGTGTGTAGATGGAAGATGATGGTGAATGGTGCAGTAAGGAACGAGGACACAGGTTTGCAGTCTCTTTACCTGTTTTACTGAAGACTTCAGGCAGCCGCAGTCCAGGGCACCAGATCACAGGTACAGGCAGGGTCCGGCCAGCTTGGTAGCCAATCCAGAGTCCCCTTTACCAGGTGGAGTTAAAAGCCTTCCTCTAGCCCGGTGGTGTTGTAGTCCCTTACTGCCTATGGCTTCAGATAAGGTTCTCACAGTTCTTCTCTCTGTCCCCCATATAGGATAGGACACAAACCCATATGGCAGGTGAGTCGAGCGTTTTTACAGGATCTCTATCATGACCCGGGCTCTATGTGTCACTGTGCCTCCTGGGTATTGAGGTGGACAGGTAACTTGCAGTTCAGCTGCTCTGACGGTCTCTGCTGTAAGTCGTAGAGTCCCTTACAACCTCGGTATTCCGGCTACCGGTTATTTGCGCTTAAGAGAGAGGCAGCTCCTTCGCAGCTGGCCTCCCCTGATATCACTCTCCTGTTCTTTGCTCTCCTTCTCGCTCACTGAATGATGTTCTTTCCTTCTGTATCTCTGTCCAGGAGTCACAGCTCTTTTTCATGGCTGCACAGCTTCTCATACGTTCTTCCTGCCTCAGACTGCTCGAGTCTGCTCTCTGGCATTATCTGTCTGAATCTCTGTCTAACTTTCCCTCCAAACCACAATATTTATAGGGGAGTCACCTAGGAATAGGATCAAAAGCTCCCCCTTGTGGTCTGGAGTGTGAACATGTTGTGTGCAATGTGATTACCTGATAAAGAAGATCTTTCATCGCTTCCAAGCATAACATCACTCTCCCCGTGAGGAAAGCAATGTCACTGTGATGACCAAGACTGTGGGCACTTCAGGAGCCCTCCCTGCGATGACAAGTATGCCAAGCCATGACTGTATTAATGCCGGATCAAGTGTGCTCTAATTACTGTAGGGATAGGATGCAGCTGGAATGAGGGACATATAGTGACTGTGAACTCTGCAAAAAAAAACACTGGGTGTAATCTGCAACCCTTATCTGTGCTAGTACTTTGCTAAAAGCTGCTCGTGCTTCGGGGCGGCCTATGGGGGGGTCTTCATGTGGTGCTCTGCTTAGGTATTCATAATGCAGCCTGCTGACAGGTCACTGACCACTAGTTTGCATAATGAAAAACTGTACATACTGAAGAAAAAAAAACAGTTCTGCAGGCAGGTACCAGCCATCAGCCATTTAACTGCCATTTCTAGGCACAAAAATGATTTCTCTTGTCAGGTGTGTTTTTTTTTATTAGTCAAATAAATAAAGCAGCACACTGCGGCGCTAAAACATGCAAACATGAAACATGAAAATTGAACTGCATCACTGCACTAGAAATATGAAAAAATGAGAGCGTTTAGCGCATAAATTGGCCAATTCATGTGTACCTGGTAGCCACATTAGGGCATCTCTCGTATACCAGGTCCTAGACTTTCCTTTCCTCACTGAGGATAAACGTCTTCATCTGAATGGGTACCTGAGAAACATCTTCTTAGATTAAATTTCTCTCTCTCTGTGGAGGGGTAATGGACCTGCTGCGATTAAAACACCTGTGGCTAAGAGGCGGAGTGCTCAGTCAGAAGGCTGATGAATATAAATTTCAAAAAACTGACCATCACATCAAAACATAGACTAAGTGTGAACAGGTACTGAACCTAGAGTCACCAACTCATATACAGTCAAATAAATAAGGCAGCACACTGCGGAGCTAAAACATGCAAACATGAAACATGGAAATTGAACTGCATTACTGCACTAGAAATATGAAAAAATGAGCGCGTTTAGCGCATAAATTGGCCAATTCATGTGTACCTGGTAGCCACATTAGGGCATCTCTCGTATACCAGGTCCTAGACTTTCCTGTCCTCACTGAGAATAAACGTCTTCATCTAAATGGGTACCTGTGAAACAAGTCATTCAGCAGTCTCTTCTGCTTTTTGATGACTCCGCTGGCTTGGGTTCCGTGGCCCATCCACCTGACCCAAATGACTTTCCTTTGAAATACTGCCATTCCGGCTGGTGGAGACGAACAGTTTTAAAAAACTGATGTTGGTGGCTGTTCCTCAGTAAGTTGTTCCTAGCTACCACTACTTTTCCAGGCAGGCTATCCTTGCCCTGCACAAACATGTTGCGGACCAAATCAAGAGTGCACTGTGCAATGCCATTAGTGGCAAGGTCCACATAACCTCCGATATGTGGACCAGTAAGCATGGTCAGGGAAGTTACATCTCCCTAACTGCCCAATGGGTAAATGTAGTGGCGGCATAGGCGCCAGGCATTCTAGCTCATGTCCTACCACAACATAGTATTGCTGGATGTTTATCTGCCCAGGTTGCCTCCTTCTCTTCTTCCTCCACCGCCTCCACATTCAGTTGACAGGAAGACCTGCAACTTGAGCATAGACGGGGTAAACGACAGCAGGCTGTTCTAAAACTCCCTTGTTTGGGGGACACCTCTACTAACCCTGGCAAGTGCACGGGTTGGTAAAAACACTAGCCTTGCCACTGCAGGTAATATTACACATAGAAAGAGACAAACAAGGGACTGACAGAAAAAATACAACTTATCTCAGAATCTGCTGTTAAAGGGAACCTGTCACTCCCAAAATTGAAGATGAGCTAAGCCCATCAGCATCAGGGGCTTATCTACAGTATTCTGTAATGCTGTAGATAAGCCCCCAATGTATCCTGAAAGATGAAAAAGAGGTTAGATTATACTCACCTGGGGGAACGGTCCGATCCGATGGGCGTCGCGGTCCGGCGCCTCCCATCTTCATAGGATGATGTCCTCTTCTGGTCTTCACAGTGCGGCAGCGGCGCAGGTGTACTTTGTCTGCCCTGTTGAGGGCAGAGCAAAGTACTACAGTGCGGCAGTGCCAGGCCTCTCTGACCTTTCCCGACACCTGCGCACTGCAGTACTTTGCTCTGCCCTCCACAGGGCAGACAAAGTATGTCTGCGCCGGAATACAAGAAGAGGACATCATCGTAAGAAGATGGGAGGTCCCAAACCGGACGGTGACGCCCATCGGACCAGACCGCAGCGGGACCGCCCCTGGGTGAGTATAATCTAACCTCTTTTTCTCATCTTTCAGTATACATCGGGGGGTTTATCTACAGCATTCCAGAATGCTGTAGATAAGCTCCTGATGCTGGTGGGCTTAGCTAATCTTCGATTTGGGGTGAGACAGGTTCCCTTTAAGCTCCACAGAAGCAAAGTAAACGGCACCAGATAAACAGGACCCCAAAGCGGCAATACCACAGCCAAAGGAGAACTCTACACACCTCTCTGTTCTGCATAGAAGTAACTCTATAACCTACAATCAGCTGATGAGTCATGTGACTATTTAAAGGGAGGTGAGAGTGGTTAGCAACCAACATCAGCTGACCATCCTAAAAGAAGCTGCTAGTAAGAGATTGACATTAACTCTTGCTGAACCAAAGGAAAAAACTGCATTTAAATTTTAGCAGACACAGAGCTGCCACTAATCCCTTAATGATTTGTGACAGTACTCCTTCAGCATCTTCCAAAACTTTTGCCTCCTTGTCAGAGTATCCCGCACATTAGGGTCTGGGCGATGGGTGAGTCTGAGAGAACTGTCCCTGACCTTTGATTGTGTTCCCCTGCCTCTGTTGCTGCCTGTTGCTGCCTCTCCTTGATTGTCCAAGGAACTGTAACTTCTGCTGCCAGCATTGTCAGATGGGAATTTTTGTAATAATTCTTCAACTAGGGCCTTCTGGTACGGCAACATTTTATTAGACGTCTCTGCCTCGGGAAGGAGACATGTAAAATTCTTCTTGTAGCATGTGTAATGACACTGCCTGGTGAAATAGAAAGACAGCCTAGGAGGGCGCTAGTAGGAGCGCAGGTAGAGGGAGGAATGAGACACGCAGTGCACACAGGACCTGAACTAGGCTGGTCAGAGACGATGGGGGTGGAGCTACCGCGCGATAATGGGGGTCTTCAGAAACGCATGACACAGAATACAAAGACTGAGACGTGGTCAAAGGACAAGCCAAGGGTCGCGAACGAGTTACGAAGAGGCAAAACAGCAGATTAATCAGAGAGAAGCCAAAGGGGTCAGAAAGCCAGGACAGATAGAGAAGTACCAAGCTGAAAACAGGAGCAGTAGCCAGGGAACAGAACCGGGTCATACACAGCAAAGCACACACTGCGGCACAGCGATTGCAGAGAGTTACCTCAAACCGAGTAGACAGAAGTATAACCAACTCAGAACCCAGGAACCACCAGCATTAAATAGCCGCCCCAGAACCAAAGAGGGGCAGATTAATTTAACCTAGACCTGACCAGGACGGAGCCAGAACCAGCCCATCCAGCTTGGGTCTAGAAGGGTCACCAACCAGTAATTAGTGTTGGCCAAAATGTGAACAACACGAAGGTCAAGGGAAAGGCAGCAGAATATAAACTCTGCAATGTGTGCCAGACTGCCAACAGCCAAGACTTCCCTGTCCACACCAAGAGGGCAACTACCCTTGTTGTTCTTCTCGTCCTCCTCCTCCTACTTGTCTTTAAGCCATACATGCTGAACAGACGGGAAGAAGGTGGTATGGGTTCTACCGTCTGTAGCGCAGGCAACTAGCTCCTTTTCCTTCTCCTCTTCCTCATTATCACCCAATCCACGTTGAGAGGATGAGATGAGGCTAGGCTGTGTAGCATCAGCCTGTATACTTTCTTGTGCCATCTCATCTTGCTCCGCCCACAAAGTCTCCTCATTAATTATGAGCAGCAAGCGTTTCATTAGACAAAGAAGCGGCATGGTTACGCTGATTATGGCATTATTGCCGCTCACCATTTTGGTTGAGTCCTCAAAGTTTTGGAGAGCCGCACACTTGTCAGACATCCATGCCCGCTCATCAGCTCTTATGTGCGGAGAATGACCGTAATACCGACTGGCATGTTGCAGCTGGTATGCAACTGCAACATCCGCTAGGGCTGTGGGGTACTTGTTACCGGGTTGGCACAGTTCTTAAAGGGGTGGTCACGGCAGCAGTGAGCCAATCCGTGGCCCTGGGCACGCAAAAAAAGGGATGAGGGAAATGCTTGTAGGGGATTGTTTGTGACGCCACCTGTGATGTTCGGCTATAAATGGCCGACGCTGCTTAAGGAGTCCACTGGGGCCAATGGTGGTGCAGCTTAGATGGTTTTGCTCCCCACAGGTGGAGCGGAGACCCCAGGGCTACCAGAACAGTCTATGAGGAGTTGTGGATGTTGGGGTGCAGGAATAATTGGAGGACACAGGGACTGTAGTTTATTTACCTTTAAATGTAAGTGCAATCCAGGGCACTGGTGAAAGGTGGTGTTGGAGGTCCAGGCAGCTTGAAACCATTTCAGGATCCCCCTAGCCAGGTGGATTTGGAGGCCTTCCTACTGCGCTGTTTTCAAAGTTCTTGATGCCTTATGCAAGTCCCTCTCTCTCTCTGTCCTTTAGGTGGAACACTACAAGCATGGCAGGCAGCTCAAGCCTTTTCCAGGTGTCACTCCCTCGTGGTGACTCCGGACTCTAGTCTGCTACTGTGCCTTCGGGTGTCAGTTGTGGCCAGGAGACTTGCAATCTCCTGTCCGCCACATTCAGTTGTGGGGCCTGCAGTCCCCACACAACCACAGACTCCGGTGTCCGGCCTTTAGCACTTGGCCCTGAGGTGAGCTTATCTACAGCTCCAATCCTCAGGTTCTTCCTCTCTTGCTTTCTCTCCCTTTACTGTCGGCTTCCTCACTCTCCCTCTCTCTCAGACTCAGACCAACTTACCCCGCCTTCAGACCAGAACTTATAGAGAAGCTCCCTTGAAACTGAGTTTAGAGCTCCCCCTTCTGGTCTGGAGTCAGGAAAGTGTTGAATGCCAGTGTTACCTGCTAAGGGGATCCCTTCTTGCTTCAAGACATGGCATCACCCCTTGTAAGGGAGGCAATGCCACTGTGACAACCGGACATCTGGGGTGCCACACAACTACTGCTCTCTGCTGCTCACAAAGCGTTGCCAACATATGTATGTTGAGTTCTAATGCATGGTGACATCACACACAAGTCAGTGAAATGGGAGTTGTCAACATTGTTGCAGTGCTAACAGGGCAGGCGGCAGCTGTAGTTTACTTGTGAAAATGGGAACACACATGGCATACTTTCACAAGTAGCTTAAGCAAATCTGGGTAGCTTTAGAGAAACCACTAGGTTGAGCATGTGGGCCAGGCATGGTACCTGTGTAAGGTTGCTAAGCTTCAGAGCTGCCACCAAGTTACGGCCATTGTCACATGCGACCATGCCTGGTTGTAGGTTTAGGGGCGAGAGCCATAGATCATTCTGGTCTGTTAGACCTTACAACTCTCTGGCGGTGTGCGGTTTGTCACCTAAGCTGATTAGCTTAAGCCGAACCTTTTGCTGCTTGGCCAATGCATTGCCTCCAGCTTGATACTGATGTTGACGTTTTGGAGATGGAGAGTGAGGAGGAGGTGCAGGAAAGCTGTAGAAGGAGGGGGAAACCCTGATTGAACCAGGGCCTGCAATCCTCAGTGTCGGTATTACTTATTCTGTCCCAGAGTCTGACTGAGTCCCGGCTTCCACAATGATCACTTCCATCATGGAAGTGTAGCATCCCTAGCCACAAGCACTTGTCAAAGTGTCCGTGGTTAAGTGAACCTTCCCAGTAACAGTGCTTGTGTAGGGTGGGCACACCAGGAAAAAAAGTGATGGCTGGGGACCGAGTACCGAGAGACGGCCACCGCCATGAGGTTGTAGAATGCTTCCATCTCCACAAGCCTAAATAGCAAATTTCCAGGCCAAACAGTCTGGAAAAGTGGCCGTTTACTGCTGTGGCCTGTGAGTGGGTGGCGGTGTAATTGTGTTCCAAATACTGGAGTAGGAACAACTGAATGCTGAGGCTAGAATCTATAAATGGAAATATGAACATCTCTTCGGAGTATCCAAGTGTGGGATCACTTGTCTCTGGGAACTCGGCATGGTCGGAGAAAGGAGGATCAGAATGAGGATTATGTGGTCTAGAATCATGGCTACTGAGACCCTAGACCTTGTGGATGCCAGGGTTGTGCTGGTAAAGTGACTGGAAGCATTACCTGCTATCAATCCAACGACCTTTTCACACTGGTCTGGCATTCAAGTGTGGTTTTCTGCACCCCCTGCAAAGTGGGACAGGAAGCTAGATCTACATGATGTGTGTGTTTGTTGTACTCCAGCAGCAGTCACAGATTCACCTTGCGCATTGCCTCAGCCGCTGCGCTCACCATCAGCATCACATCCACTTCACTATCCCTTACCACGAGCCTCGTCCATTTTAAATTACATATGATACATCCCTGTTGAGAAAATGTTGCAGTATTACAATAGCAGGAAAGTTTGCCCACTTTAGATGGACTGGTTACCCTGCAGGAGCAATATAACAATGCTATTAAGGTCCATCCAAGTTTGGCTGTACGCTTTTGATACACAACTGCCGCAGTAAATACAATGCCTTGTATTCGGCCCCCTGGAACTTTTCAACCTTTTCCCACATATCATGCTTCAAACATAAAGATACGAAATGTAAATTTTTGGTGAAGAATTAACAACAAGTGGAACACAATTGTGAAGTTGAACAAAATTTATTGGTTATTTTACATTTTTGTGGAAATTCCAAAACTGAAAAGTGGGGCGTTCAATATTATTCGGCCCCTTTAACTTAACACTTTGTTACGCGACCTTTTGCTTCTATTACAGCTGCAAGTTGCTTGGGGTTTGTCTCTATCAGTTTTGTACACTGAGAGACTGAAATTGTTGCCCATTCTTCCTTGGCAAACAGCTCAAGCTCAGTGAGGTTTGATGGAGATTGTTTGTGAACTGCAGTTTTCAGCTCTTTCCACAGATTCTCGATTGGATTGAGGTCTGGACTTTGACTTGGCCATTCTAACACCTGCATATGTTTATTTGTGCACCATTCCATTGTAGATTTTGCTTTATGTTTGGGATCATTGTCTTGTTGGAAGACAAATCTCCGTCCCAGTCTTAGGTCTTTTGTAGACTCCAACTGGTTTTCTTCAAGAATGGTCCTGTATTTGGCTCCATCCATCTTCCTATCAATTTTAACCATCTTCCCTGTCCCTGCTGAAGAAAAGCATGCCCAATCCATGATGCTGCTGCCACCACCATGTTTGACAGTGGGGATGGTGTGTTCAGGGTGATGAGCTGTGTTGCCTTTATGCCAAACATATCGTTTGGCAGTTGCCAAAATGTTCGATTTTGGTTTCATCTGACCAGAGCACCTTCTTCCACATGTTTGGTGTGTCTCCCAGGTGGCTTCTTGCAAACTTTAAACAACACTTTTATGGATATCTTTGAGAAATGGCTTTCTTCTTGCCACTCTTCCAAAAAGGCCAGATATTTACAGTGTACGACTGATTGTTGTCCTATGGACAGACTGTCCCACCTCAGCTGTAGATCTCTACAGTTCATCCAGAGTGATCATGGGCCTCTTGGCTGCATCTCTGATCAGTCTTCTCCTTGTTTGAGATGAAAGTTTAGAGGGACATCCAGGTCTTGGTAGATTTGCAGTGATATGATACTCCTTCTATTTCAATATGCTCACTTGCACAGTGCTCCTTGGGATGTTTAAAGTTTTGGAAATCATTTTGTATTCAAATCCGGCTTTAAACTTCTCCACAACAGAATCACGGACCTGCCTGTTGTGTTCCTTGGTCTTCATGATGCTCTCTGTGCTTCAAACAGAACCCTGAGACTATCACAGAGCAGGTACATTTATACAGAGACTTGATTACACCCAGGTGGAGTATATTTATCATCATTAGGCATTTAGGACAACATTGGATCATTCAGAGATCCACAATGAACTTCTGGAGTGAGTTTGCTGCACTGAAAGTAAAGGGGCCAAATAATATTGCACGCCCCACTTTTCAGTTTTTGAATTTCCCAAAAAAAATTTAAATAACCAATACATTTCGTTCAACTTCACAATTGTGTTCCACTTGTTGTTGATTCTTCACCAAAAATTTACATTTGGTATATTTATGTTTAAAGCATGATATGTGGGAAAAGGTTGAAAAGTTCCAGGGAGCCGAATACTTTCGCAAGGCACTGTATGGTGTATTATGTTTTCCTGCTCAGAATAATTTGCAGAATTAAGAGCAAAAAGAATATTATTAGTCCTGAGAAGGGGTTTTGGTATGAGTTGCAGGCTGCAGCATAAAGGATGTGCAATTCACCCTATCCTGTCCTTCATGATCCCTTCAGTATTACTCTTGATTATCATTAGCCCTAAGAAGGGCTGTTGTTGTACTTGAAAAAAATGTTAATGTGGTTGAATCCCTGCCTAAAATGCAGCTACAATTCTGTTCCTCTTTCACCAGCACCTCTACCTGCTCTGCCTGTTTCCGAAGTACAGTGTGACGAGCATAGCGTCACTGGTCTTATATATAAATAAATATTGGCGCGCACTCGGTTTGAATGGGAGAGCGAGGTGCTGGTGTAGTGGGCTGTACAAGCCCTACGTATATGGACAAATATGGTACACCGCACACTCTATGTTTATATTTGCAAAGTGATAAGAAGTTTATTTTACAGGTGTGGTTTATAATACAAGGTAAGCGACCAGAGGTAATTATAATGACGTTTCGGCCCAACCTGGGCCTTAATCATATAATCGCTAAAAAAAGAACAAACAAAAAAAACAAAATAAACATATGGTATATACAATAGATAATGGAATGAAAAAAACAGAATGAAAAAAATAATCATGTTCCCAACCTGGAGGGAAGAGACAATGGGATGCATATATAGAATCATCAGTGCATAGCCTTCCTGGATACCTTGATATTGAAGGATGCCAGTGGATTACTAACAACGGACCTTTACACTAAACCAACGGACTGTAACAGTTTATTACTCTATTCCAGCTGCCATCCCACCACCACCAAAAATAGTCTACCTAGGTCACAGTTTAAAAGAGTTTCCCGCATAGTCACGGACCCAGAGACGCGACAAATTCGACTCCATACCATGGCGCAAAAATTCAGCGCGAGGAACTACCCTTCGACTCTCCTAAGACAAGAACTCAACAGGTCTTCTGATCCTCCTAGGAGTCCCACACCACGCCAATCCCAAGAAAGGATACCGTTTGTACACACTCACCATCCTTTCATGCCTAAGGTGTACTCAGCAATTAAAAAGCACTGGCCCCTCCTTGGCAGAGCCCACCCCGAAATCCCGTCTTTCAGGGTACCAGTACTTATGAGTACAAGGAGACCTCCTAATATTCGTGATCAAATAGTCAGGGCTGATATAGGTAGCACACTTCGTGTACCAACACAACAATTTTTAAGCTCGCGCCGCAATGGGACTTTCCCATGCTTGAATTGTGTCGCTTGCTCCAATGTGATCAAGTCGGAAAACGTCACACACCCCAGGACAGGGAAATCGTACCCCATTCGTGGCTTTTTTACGTGTGACTCCAATTTTGTAGTCTATGTTATTAAGTGCCCCTGCGGACTACTTTACGTCGGCGAGACTACACAACATATACGCGATAGAATCGCAAGCCACAAGTCTACTATCAGGTGCAATAAAATCTGGCTTCCCCTACCGGATCATTTTTTGAAAGCAAGACACACAGTAGCCCAGCTTAAATTTCAGGTTTTGGAACACGTACCCCGCCCCAGACGGGGTGGAAACCACATTAAACATCTTAAGTCCAGGGAAACCTGGGGGATATACACGTTGGACACCCTGGCACCTAGGGGTTTAAATAGAGAAATAGATTGGTCAGTTTAACCCTGCTGTTCTGTTGGTCAAAAATGACCGACTTTGAACTTCAATATTCTTTAAAATATTCAAGATGCGGCTCTGAAACCCGTGGCCGACCGACCCATCCTCATTTAAGTCAATCAACCACAAGTTTCAGAACCGCATCTTGAACACCCCAAAAAATACCAAAGTTCAAAATAGGTCTCCCCAGACCGAACAGAACAGCAGGGTTAATCCAGATTCCTAATTTCTTCTTTTCCCTTCCAGAACCGTTGATCTTCCTGGCAAGTTCCCTTAGAGGTACACTACCGGTTTATCTCTCAATATACACATCACATACTTCTAGTGGCATCCCATTCCATATAGTTACAATATCCACTTTACTACTATAGCCCCTCTAGGCTTTATTTAGGGTTTCTTTATCCCAACACTTTTATAATTATACACTTTGTCCCTCCAGTTTGCCTCAGCATTTCCCTAGCCATTAACGCCACCCTATCATCACCAACTGTCACTGACATATATTTATTAGTACTCCATTATCCTATTATTATGCCATAGGCTTATAGCCTATTATCTTGTCACTCAAGTAACGCTCTCCTAGTCTAATTTTGACAGTGCGCGTTTTCTCCTCCCTCCCCCGTGGTTGCCCATATAGGCACACAGGCCCCACAGCAGCCGCTATTTCTTTCAGCATCATGGTTCCCTAGTAACCGGGTTCATTATAATTACCTCTGGTCGCTTACCTTGTATTATAAACCACACCTGTAAAATAAACTTCTTATCACTTTGCAAATATAAACATAGAGTGTGCGGTGTACCATATTTGTCCATATACATACTGGTCTTATATAGTCTGTGACGCCCAGGAGAGCGGGATACCCAGCACCGGACCAATGGAGTCTGTCTCTTGAGGGGGATGTCACGGGTGGCTTGACCCGGTGCTGTGGCCTCAGGCAATGCACAGTGTAAGGGGTATCGTGAGGGGACAGGCACTTACTTGATCAGCAGCAGGTTCTCCCAGCGGTGACGATCCCGATCCTGGATAGATGGCTATTGTCCAAATGAAAGACTGAGGCACTGAAACGTTTAACCAGTTTACTTTAACATAAAAGGATTTACAACCAGTCCTGTCACCGGAGTCTGTATGGGAACTCTGAGTTACTTTGACCCTGCCGGGGTCTTCGCCTCTTATTGTGCGCAATTTCTGTGTGGCCCTGCTGCTGTATGTGAACTGGCTGCCGGCCCAATCTGTCCCCTCCGGGTCCTGGTTCGACGGGCAACCCGAGTCCTTTTATCGGTTTACCCCCTCTGGGAGTACCGCTGAACTCTGTGTCTGTTGCTGCGTCCGGCCCTAGTGAAGCTGATATCACCTCACGTTTTTCCGGTTGCTGTATTATATATAATGAATACAGCCACGGATCCGGTATCCGTCTTTGCGCCTGTTCGGGGTAGTGATTAATGCTACCCGGTTCTCACAATGTCCTTTTTCTCTATCCCTCTTCTCCTCAGGCCGGTGATTTAGGCCTGGTAACAGTCACAGGGCTGTTAGAGATTCAACTGTATGACCTCTCACTTTCAGCTCCTTGGCCCAACTGCCAGTTCTTTACTCAGACCAGAATGGATCAAGGGGAGTCTCTGGAGCTCCCCCTTCTGGCCGGAGGTGGTAATGCAGTCTTACTATTTTAGTATTTGTATTCAGTGTCAGTAACTATTTTTGTGGCAAATACCCCTAGGGGTGCCACATTCCCCCTTAGTTAAGAACAGTACTCCGGGACTGTGGGACGATAACATTTTGAAATAACAATTAATATGTACAGAGTCTTAAAAATGAAAAGTTACAAAAACCACTCAAGGAAACAAAAATAGAGTTCTGTAAAAAGTCACTTCAAATAGCGTCCATTAATACAGTTCTATCCTTGAAGGTACTAGGAAAGGCACTGCACTTTGTGTCCAGGAATTTAGTTCCATTTTTCCAACGGAGTTATCAATATAAAGTCTAAAGAAAGTTCAAAAAGAGCAAAAAGCAAAGTTCAAAAAGCAGTCTTTCCGGAGCTTTGATTTAGTGCCTCCGGGCTGATAACAAGTTCAAGAATATGCAAGAAGTTCATACAGACAAGTCTCTGTAGGTACTGGGCTTAAACGTTGCAGAATGATAACAATGACTATAGTTTTATAATTGGTAATCTGCATACCTGGCCGGTAATTGACCCTGGGTACTACGCTGTGATCTACGTAATAGCGGTATCTCTTCATGTGGTGTACTACTGTCTACTGCGGATGTAGTATCTGCCCGCTCTGCTAAAGATAATTCCATGACTATGGAGTTGGCAAGTCCACCATGAATGGGATTACTCTGATCAGGAATCTGTTCTTCCTGGCCTGGAACCTCCTGTAGTACGGGGTCAGCCTCTTCCTGTCTTGGGACTTCTGGTATTGGGTTCGGTGTTGGGTAAAAGGCCACCATGGGAACCACTACTGCACCATGGTATGTTAGTAGGGTTTTGGGAAAGTCTCCTATACAGGTGTGATACATTTCCTCTTCTTTTTCCTTTACTGGTTGAACCTGTATGGGTTGAATAACTTCTGATTCTGGCTGGACAACTTCTGGCTCTTTCAATGCTTCCGGACACAATTTAAGATTGTCTCTTGACACTAAGGGTGGTTTCACACTTGCGTTTTTGTCTGCAGCGTTTTTTTTTCCTATATTTAACATTGAAAACGCATTCGTTTTTGTGTGTACGCGTTTGGTCGCGTTTTGAAATGCATGCGTTTTTTTACTGCATGCGTTCATTTTCAGAAATGCAACTTGTAGTATTTTTGAGAGGCGTTTTTTGGACCAAAAAAAACGCATGCGTTTTCATGCGTTTTTTTTGGATCAAAAAATACATTGGAGTCAATGGGGACGCATGCGTTTTTTTGTGCATGCGTTTTTTGCGTTAAAAACGCATGCGTTTTTCTATTAAAAAACCAGAAAACACACTGATATGCCACCCCCCAACATAAAGGTGATAAAGGGATCCTAACCCTAACCCTAACCCTACCCCTAACCCTACCCCTAACCCTAACCCTAAGGGATCCTAACCATAACCCTAACCCTACCCCTAACCCTAACCCTAAGGGATCCTAACCCTAACCCTACCCCTAACCCTAACCCTAATCCCTTTAGGGTTAGGGTTAGGGGTAGGGTTAGGGCTAGGATCCCTTAGGGTTAGAGGTAGGGTTAGGGGTAGGGTTAGGGTTAGGATCCCTTAGGGTTAGGGTTAGGGGAAGGGTTAGGGTTAGGATCCCTTAGGGTTAGAGGTAGGGTTAGGGGTAGGGTTAGGGTTAGGATCCCTTAGGGTTAGGGGTAGGGTTAGGGTTAGGGTTAGGATCTCTTTAGGGTTAGGGTCAGGGTTAGGATCCCTTTAGGGTTAGGGTTAGGATCTCTTTAGGGTTAGGGTTAGGATCCCTTTAGGGTTAGGGTTAGGTTTAGGATCCCCTTTATCACCTTTATGGTGGAGGGTGGCATATCAGTGTGTTTTCTGGTTTGTTAATATAAAAACGCATGCGTTTTTTTGTGCATGCGTTTACATGCGTTTTTTCACCATGCGTTTTTTTTTTCAAACGCATGCGTTTAAAAACGCAAGTGTGAAACCAGCCTAATACAGATGTTAAGCCTCCGTTTTTGCTAATGAGACACATTTTAGGATTATCCATTCTTGTTGGTAAAACTGTGTAGGGTACGGCTTCCCACTGATTGTCTAGTTTATTGGTTCGACGGTTTCTCTTGAGCACTTGATCACCCGGTCTTAATGGGGTCGCTAGAGCATTCTGGTTGAAAGTTCGCTCTTGTCTTTCTCTAGTTTGCTGAAGGCTTCTTTCCACACTCTCTTGCACTTGGCGATACTGCTTTTGCCGTATGATATCCCAATTGGAGTCTTGAACTTCTGCGTCTGGTTTCAGAATTCCCATTTCTAGATCGATTGGTAATTGGCCGGGTCTTGCACGCATAAGGTAAGCTGGGGTGCAGTTGCTGGAGCTCACCGGGACATGATTATACAGATCCACCAAGTCAGGCAATTTCTCTGGCCATTGATTCCTTTCTGTCTCAGGTAAAGTCTTTAGTAGGTCTATTACAATATGGTTCATCTTCTCGCATAAGCCGTTTGTTTGTGGATGATAGGCCGTCGTCCGGTTCTTTTTGCAACCATACATATTACAGAATTCTCTGAAGAGCTCTGATTCAAAGGCTGTACCTTGGTCGGTGAGAACCTGTTCCGGATATCCATGGGGTCTACAAAAGTACGTTTGGAACGCTTTGGCCACTGTTTTTGCTGTCAGATCTTTTATGGGTACTACTACCAAGAAGCGTGAATAATGGTCCACGATGGTCAAGGCATAGACATAGCCGGACCGGCTTGGTGTCAACTTCACGTGGTCTATGGCTACAAGTTCAAGTGGTTGTTTGGTGATTATGGGCTGCAGTGGTGCTCTTTGGTTCTTTTGATCGTTTCTTCTGAGGTTGCACGGGCCACAGTTTCTGCACCACTGTTCGATTGATTTTCTCATCCCGACCCAATAAAATCTTTCTCTTAGAAGTACTTCTAACTTTTTCCAACCGAAGTGACCAGCACCATTATGGTAAGCTTCGAGGACCATCTTCACATCTTGTTTAGGCACAATAATCTGCCAAACCAATTCATGTGTTTTCGGATTGGTGTATCTCCTACAGAGCTTCCCTTGATACAGGAACATTTTGCCTCTCTCTTTCCAGAGTTGATGCGTCTCTTCTGGGGCATCCTCATCGGGATATGCACTTTGCTCAGTCAACAGTTCCTTCACCAACTTCACAGCCGGATTGCTGTCTTGGGTGTCAGCCCATCTATGGTGTGCTAACGGATTAAAATTCACCTCTTGTTGTTTCTGATAGGTACTTGACTGATGATGTTTTGCCTTGGGACGATGGAAGGCTGGTAGTTCAATTTCTTCAAGCTCCCCCGTTTCCTCTTCTACATCTCTCAAGTGTGGCATCCGGGATAGGGCATCGGCATTTCCATTCTTGCGACCTGCTCGATACTTGATTATGAAGTTGTAATTAGATAACCGGGCTATCCATCGCTGTTCTAACGCACCTAATTTGGCTGTGTCCAGGTGGGTCAACGGATTGTTGTCAGTATAGACAATAAATTCTGCAGCGGCCAGATAGTGTTTGAAACGTTCAGTCACAGCCCAAACTACTGCCAGTAGTTCCAATTTGAAGGAGCTGTAATTTTCTGAATTTCTTTCAGTAGGCCGGAGCTTTCTACTTGCAAAGGCGATGACTTTCTCCAGACCTTCTTGCTTTTGTGACAGCACCGCTCCTAGTCCCACATTGCTGGCATCAGTGTAGAGGATGAAAAGTTGATGGTAATCTGGGTATGCCAGAACCTCTTCTCCAGTTAGTGCCTTCTTTAGTTGTTCAAAGGAGTCTTCCCTTTCGTCGTTCCACTGAAAAGGAGGGTTTCGGTTTGAAGGTTTCTTCGTCTGCCCTACCAAGGTGTCTTGCAAGGGTGCTGCCAACTTGGTAAATCCTTTTATAAATCTGCGATAGTAACCCACCAATCCCAGGAATTGTCTCACTTCTTTTGCGCTGGTAGGTCTTGGCCAATCCCTTATGGCGCTTATTTTCTCGGGATCTGGTGCTACTCCCTCCGAACTCACGATGTGTCCCAGGTACTGTACCTTTGGCTTGAGAAGGTGACATTTGGATGGCTTGACTTTCATGCCATACCTGGATAAGGCTTCGAACACTTCTGCCAGGTCTATTAAGTGTTGTTCGTAAGTCTTTGAGTAGACGATCACATCATCTAGGTACAGGAGGACGGTCTCGAAGTTCTTGTGTCCGAGGCAGCATTCCATCAGCCGCTGGAAGGTACCGGATGCGTTGCAGAGTCCGAACGGCATGAGATTAAATTCACATAGACCCATTGGTGTGGTGAATGCCGTCTTTTCCTTATCTCTCTCAGCCACAGGGACTTGCCAATACCCGCTTGTTAAGTCTAAGGTGGAAAAATAATTAGCAGATTTCAAAGCAGTTAAGGACTCTTCTATCCTAGGCAAGGGGTAGGCGTCTTTATGGGTGATGTTATTAATCTTCCGGTAGTCTACGCACATTCTCATGGTTCCGTCCTTTTTTTTGACAATCACTAGAGGGGCCGCCCAGGGGCTACAGCTGTCTCTTATTACCCCGGCCTGTTTCATCTCCCTCAGCATATCTTTTGCACACTGATAGTGAGCGGGCGGTATGGGTCTATATCTTTCTTTTATTGGGGGATGGTCACCGGTGGGGATTGTGTGTTCTACCCCTTCTATCCGTCCGAAGTCCAATGGGTGTTTACTGAAGACTTGTTCATATTCCGTCACTAGCCTATACACCCCTTGTTTTTGATGGGTAGGTGTTGAATTTATGCCCACGTGTAGCTGTTGGCACCAATCCTCCATTTCTCCATCTGAGCCATTGCCTTCCACCTGACAGGTTGGTTCTAAGGGCTCAATGGTTGTGATGGCATTGTTGTCAACAGTATATAGCTTTGCCATTGTAGCATACCTTGGCAAAGTGACCTCTTCCTCTCCACAGTTCAAAAGTCGTACCGGCACTCGTCCCCGGTGTACCTCGACTACCCCTCGTGCTGTGAGTATAGTGGGCCTGCTGTCGGTGTACACTGGTTCTATTAAAGCTTGATAATCTCGTCCCTTAGTACCAATGGCTGCTCTACACCATACCAGCATTTCTGTTTTTGGTGGGATTACAATAGATGTCGGATCACTTACCATCACACTGCCGATTTCTCCACCTGCAACTTCTACCTGTTGCCTTAACATCAATACTTTTATTTCCCTTCGGAGAACTCTCTGCTGGCAGGATTGGGCAGTTTCAGCAATTTGCTGTAAGACAGAAATAACTTCGGAAAAGCAGTTCTCTAACACATTCATTCCTATCAATACAGTGGGTTCACAGTTCCGCCGGTCAACATCAACAACAATTATACCCTGTTTCTTCAATTCTACTTTACCAATCTTTATGGTCATCTCCCTGAATCCTAGTTTCGGTACCAACTTACCATTACTGGCCCATATATCTAGTTCAACATCAGAGGGCCCTTTATCAATATCTGCATCAGCCCAGTACCTCTTATAAAGGATATACGGTATAGATGAAATCTGGGAACCTGTGTCCAGCAAAGCGTTGAGGGGAATTCCGTCCAGCACGATAGGGATAATGGGTCGTCCTCCGATGTACCTGTCGTGCCAGGGTGTTGGGCCTTGAAAGTTCATTCCTGCGAAGCGGCCCGCATTCCCAGGGGATTCCCGTTTAAATCACAATCTCGTGCAAAGTGGCCTGGCTGCTGGCAACGGCGGCAAATGGGCTGTCCATCCGGTTGGTAGCAGTCGCGGGGTCGTCCTCTCCATGTCGGGTATCTCCGGGGTCTCATCCATGGAACATCCTCTCTACAGTTTGCCAACTCCATCTTGTGTCCTCTCATCTCCTGCATGGTTTTAGCCATTGAAGCAACAACATCAGCTAAAGAGTCAAGCTTTTGTTGAAGAGCCTCATTAGTACTGGGCCCCAGGGGCTTAGCAATGGCCCCAGACATAGCTGATGTCACTGGCACTCCCTGTTGTTGAGGTGCCTCTGCCATTGGTTGCGCAGGATCCTGATCCCGAGGTGCCTCTGCCAGCTGGAGACATATAGCGCTCTCCTTTAATTGGGCAAATGTCAATTCAGGGTTCTTAAAAACAAGCATGCTCACATGCCCCCGGTGAGAAGGGGTGTAGAGTCCCTCAATAAATTGATCTCTTAGCAGTTTATCCGCTCCGGTGTTAAAAATGGGTTCAGCCAATGTAAGTGATTTAAGGGCTTCCTGCAGGTTTAAGGCAAAGTCTCTCACGCCCTCATTAGCTTTTTGTTTGCAATTAAAGAATCGTATTTTAGCTTTGCTGCTGGCCGTGGTTTCAAATGTAGCTTTTAATCCAGCAAATATGCGTTCAACAGTGCCTTTTAGATCAGCTGCCCATGCCGTGACTTCTCGCTTAGCATGGCCACTTAACTGCATCATCAGGAGACTAACACGCTGAACTTCACCCACGGGGAACATGTCAAAATGGGCCAGCATCTTTTCTCTGAAATTGTCAAGGGTATTAGGCTCACCTTCATACATTGGAAGCCACGGGCCACCCGGGGTATATGGCATCAGCACCGGCATGATGGGCGCCACTCCTTACACCGCTGCGCTGCTGGACTCTCTATCGACACTCTGTCTTTCAGCTGCATTAGCGTCGCCGGGAGCTGCGACGTCTCCGTGCTGCGACATACTGTGCCCCCTTAGTTAATCCGGACCCTTCCGGTCCTCCGCTTCCGTCGGGATAGTGTAGATTCGTTCTGCTGTGCAGCAGGATTGGTTTTCCCCTTGCTCTGACGTCAGAGCGCTCAGCTTAATGCCGCCCACAATGACACGCCCCCTGCTTCTCCCGTACACCACGCGCTCCGTATTGGCGGATTCTGAAGTTTTTCAGTCAGACTGGGGCTCAAGTAATGGCGTAGCCCTATTAACAGTCTCGTGCCTAACGGTTACAAGGTGATTACCTCAGGGGATGGCGGCCATCTTTACTCCATTATAACCAATGGGGAAAAGTCACTTTCAATAGTTTTTAATGGGAAATGGAATTTTCTTTAATAAAGTCAATTTTCAAGATTTTTCATCCAAGTTTTCACAGTTTTGGACTCCAATCACGGCACACAATACCCGGTATACGGGCTGGCTGAATCCTGTTCGTGACGCCAATTGTGACGCCCAGGAGCCCGGGATACCCAGCACCGGACCAATGGAGTCTGTCTCTTGAGGGGGATGTCACGGGTGGCTTGACCCGGTGCTGTGGCCTCAGGCAATGCACAGTGTAAGGGGTATCGTGAGGGGACAGGCACTTACTTGATCAGCAGCAGGTTCTCCCAGCGGTGACGATCCCGATCCTGGATAGATGGCTATTGTCCAAATGAAAGACTGAGGCACTGAAACGTTTAACCAGTTTACTTTAACATAAAAGGATTTACAACCAGTCCTGTCACCGGAGTCTGTATGGGAACTCTGAGTTACTTTGACCCTGCCGGGGTCTTCGCCTCTTATTGTGCGCAATTTCTGTGTGGCCCTGCTGCTGTATGTGAACTGGCTGCCGGCCCAATCTGTCCCCTCCGGGTCCTGGTTCGACGGGCAACCCGAGTCCTTTTATCGGTTTACCCCCTCTGGGAGTACCGCTGAACTCTGTGTCTGTTGCTGCGTCCGGCCCTAGTGAAGCTGATATCACCTCACGTTTTTCCGGTTGCTGTATTATATATAATGAATACAGCCACGGATCCGGTATCCGTCTTTGCGCCTGTTCGGGGTAGTGATTAATGCTACCCGGTTCTCACAATGTCCTTTTTCTCTATCCCTCTTCTCCTCAGGCCGGTGATTTAGGCCTGGTAACAGTCACAGGGCTGTTAGAGATTCAACTGTATGACCTCTCACTTTCAGCTCCTTGGCCCAACTGCCAGTTCTTTACTCAGACCAGAATGGATCAAGGGGAGTCTCTGGAGCTCCCCCTTCTGGCCGGAGGTGGTAAGGCAGTCTTACTATTTTAGTATTTGTATTCAGTGTCAGTAACTATTTTTGTGGCAAATACCCCTAGGGGTGCCACAAGTCAATCACAGTAATGCCACAACCATGATGGCTACGGCATTACAGTGACCGTCAGGCAATCCCCACATGTTTATTGACTGTCTAAAAAGTGCCAAATATGTGAGATGGGGACTCCAGCTCCCTCTCACGCATTCAAAAAATACTCGCTGAGTAACTAGCATCCCAAGCACACTGATGCTTGAGCGAGTATTGAGTAGTGACGAGCACGCTCGCTCATCACTAGTGAGCATCCAAGACACCAGCGTTCTCTTGGTGCCAAAAAAAAAATGACACTGCATATAACAGTGCCAAACACTGTGTACAAATAAGTGTAACACCGTGTCTGAACAATGGTGCAGTATATGGCTTTCAGAATAGCGGTTTAGAATGAACATATACAGTGGGGGAAATAATTATTTGATCCCTTGCTGATTTTGTAAGTTTGACCACTAACAAAAACAAGAACAGTCTATACTTTTAAGGGTAGGTTACTTTTAACATTGACAGATAGAATATCAAAAATACAATCCAGAAAATCACATTGTATAAATTATATAAATTTACTTGCATTTTGCAGTGAGAAATAAGACTTAACACTTGGTGGCAAAATCACTTGGCTCCCATTAATATTCAGGTTTTTTTAAGCTTTCTAAGGCCATTAACACGTTGAGTATTTGGTCAGTTTTTTACCTCAGTATGTGTAAGCCAAAATCAGGAGTGAAAGGGTATGTGCACACGTTGCGGATTCTGCAGCGGATTTTTCCGCTGCGGATTTGGAAAATCCGCAGTGCAAAACCACTGCGGTTTTCACTGCAGATTTTATAGCGGTTTCTTCTGCGGATTCCACTGCGGTTTTACAACTGCAGTTTCCTACTGGTGCACGTGTAAATCCGCTGCGGATCCGCAGCAAAATCCGCAGCGTGTGAACATACCCAAACAGTCAGAGAAAAAGTATAATAGAAACACGTCACCACTTCTGCATTTTCACCCACTCCTGGTTTTGACTTAGGCTAGTTTCACATTTGCGGACTAGGGCTTTGTGGCGGGCTCTGTAGTTCCCCCATTAAGCTCCACCCACTGCTGCGCCTCTTCCTTCAGCTACGCCTACGTTTGCATGCGTCCTGCGTACCTATCTTTAACATTGGGTACGCAGGCCATGCGGATGAATGCGGATGCCTCCACATGAGTCGTTTTCACGCTGCGTCGACCGCAACAAAATGCAACATGTTACGTTCAACGCAGGTTGGCGCAACATGAAAACTACGCAGTCCTCTGCAAAGCCCTCATCCGCAAATGTGAAACCAGCCACATACTGAGGTAAAAAACTGACCAAATACTGAATGTGTGCACATGGCCTTAAAAAAAAAAATGATCACGAGCATCACTCAAAATCTGAGGTGACATGAACACAATCCACTCAGGACTCAGGAAGTAGAACTCTTGGACATTTCCTTTGATAATTTGCTGACCTGAAGTGACATACATTTGGCCAAACAGTGACAGGAGTCCAGGAAGCTGCTTCATAACAGGAAACTGGAAGCTGAATAGCAACTTTTGTGTGATATTATTGTGTAACTATTACCGGACCTTATAATATAATCACAGTACAAGTATAAAAGACTAAAGGGTAATTCCAGTCAAGGCTGCTTTTCGCTCATAATTTAATTGTATATAGATTATTAATACTGATTTTAGAATCATATTTTTTTTTTATTTGGCATGTACGTGTATTCCGAGAATAAGTACATGTATTTCTGCTTTCGAAAAGTTGGTGAAAATATACAGCCCATCCAACCATTGGCCTCTAATACAAATACTCACTTCTATAATACATCCACCCGCACTCATGTACTAGATTATAACTACTAGAAATGTTATATATTTAAAAATATAAGTGACTATATCAAATTTGGACTGCATAAGGCTTGGTTCACATTGCGTTCAGGGGCAACGTTAAACGGAGTACGTTACACCGCGGTGTAACGTACTCCGTTAAAGCCGCCATTGAATGCAATGTCGGACACATCGCCTAGCGCACGCCCAGAATGGGCTTGCGCTAGTGATGCGCCGTCATTGAGTGACGGACCCGAGACGCGGGCTGCAGCGTTTCCGGGTCCGTCACTGCTAGCGCAGATGAAGCTAGCAGAAGCTCCATCTGCGCTAGCGTGATGTTGCGCTAGCAGCAGCCCATTAGCGTATGTGCTGAACGGGCTGCTGCTAACGCAATGTGACCCTAGCCTTACTGTTATATTACTGCACAAACGCAAATTTGTATGTGCCAACAAGGCAAACTTTCTTTTGAAGGGACCCTGGCCATTTCTATCATACATTTCTTTACTTGGTCCAAAGTAGTATACTGTATCTATTAGAATACTAAAACTGCTACAAATTGAAGAAGAATGTAATTACTGCATCACATGTACACGAATGTCCCTACTATAATGTTGCCCTCTATGGACTATAAGGGTATGTGCACACGCTGCGGCCAGGTGTGCGGATTTTTCCGCACTGATTTTGATAAATCCGCAGGACAAAAACACTGCACTTTTCCTGCGGATTTATCGCGGATTTTCCGTGTTTTTTGTGCGGATTCTACTGCGGTTTAACACCTGCGTTTTGTTAAACTGCTGCGGATTCCGCACAAAGAATTGACATGCTGCGGAAAATAAACCGCAGCGTTTCCGCGCGTTTTTTTCCGCAGCATGTGCACAGCGGTTTTTTGCTTTCCAACCAAATACCCTGTTTTTTCCATCTTTTTACTAGCACTTGCTGTCCACTGTGATTATTTTGCAACAGAGTGTTTATGGTTTTACTGTGCTTTTTTGTGTTTTTAAGTCTCTTGGTGGTGTGAAATTGTCCCTACGGGCTTGCTCACTGTGCGCGCAGCTCATGTGTTCTGGTATTACATAATTGTTTTCTTGTGTCCACAAGACTGGGGAGGCCTCCACCCCTCTTTTTTTGAGCTGTGCGCACAGGAGCCGTTCTGTCCAGCGTTTCCACATGGACATTCCTTCTCTGAATCCTGCTCATACAGGTATGTACATATGACCAGCTTTTAAATACATCAGATAGGGATTACATACATTAGTTAGGACTGCTCTGATATGGGTATACCTTGACATTTGGTAGAGCGGCTTAATATACATTTTTTGCAAAAAAACGTATCAACCAAATACCCTGTTTTTTTTCCATCTTTATACTAGCACTTGCTGTCCACTGTGATTTTTTTTCAACAGAGTGTTTTTGGTTTTACTGTGCTTTTTTGTGTTTTCAATTCACATAGAGTGACTGCAGACTTTAATAACTTCGGATGACATGCAATATAAATATCCATGTTCACTAAAATGACTTAGTGTAATTAGGAATAATAGTTGTAATCAGCAGATATTTCAAATGCACAAATACCTAGGATAAACCAATGTGGAGGTCCCAGATCATGCTGTATATCCTCGTAGAGTGATTTGATGTGGGTGATGAATGCAGCAGGAGAGGCCGGTCACAGATTGGTGAAGCAGCTGCTGGATCAAACACACAGGTTAGTTTAGTGGGAGTCGCTCCCCACAACATTGAGGAGTGCAGACTGCAGTGGAGTGAGTTTAGATGAGACAGACTCCTTCTCCCCTTCCACTTGGTCCTTCCATACTTAGATTTGGGCATTGAGGCCTCTTTCACACGTCCGTGTCTCCAGTACGTGTGGTGAGTTTCACACGTACCGGAGACACATACACACGTAGAGCCATTCAAATGAATTGGTTTGTGCACATTTCCGTGTGTTTCCACGGACCGTGTGTCCGTGTGCCCCACGTGTAGACATGTCTGTTTTGTAATGTCAGCACCGACGCCAAAATGTTCTGCACACGTGCGCACGGAGAAAACAAATCGATGTCCTCCGTGTGACACGCATCGTCACCGGGGAAGAAGGGCTACAGTAAGCACTATTCCCTGGCGCCGAGTGCTGAAGACAGCTCTCATCATCCTCCCCTTCTCTGCCGGCGATCAGCGTAAGCAGAGGAGAATGATAAGAGTTATAATAAAGTCCGAATGATGACAGCAGGTGGGGGATTTTGGGACAATTACTCCCATCATCCAACACCTGCTACCGCTAATAACAGTGACAGCAGGAGAGGATGATCTGGATATTCCTCAGTCGCCACCTGCAATCTATCAAAATAAATGAATGAAAAACCTGATGTGGGTTTCCCCCTATTTTCTTGAACCAACCAGGCAAAACTCACAGCTGGGGGCTGCAACCCTCAGCTGTCGGCTACACCAAGGTTGGTATCAAGAATAGAGGAGTCCCCATGCTGTTTTTTTATTATTTAAATAATTGTAAAAAAGGGCATGGGTCCCCCCCATTTTTGACAACCAGCCTTGCTAAAGCTCACAGTTGGGAGCTGTGTTATGATATGGTGGTCTAGGAGCAACATGGAACGAGCTCTGAAGGATGTGGTAACTGTACTGACCGCAGTCCCTAAGCTCAACACAACACTAGAAGTAGCCGCGGAATGCTCCTAACTCTCCCTAGGCATCTCGTCACAGCCTAAGAGCTAACTACCCATAAAGAAAAAAGCAGGAAAACTATCTTGCCTCAGAGAAAATCCCCAAAGGATAGATTAGCCCTCCACAAATAATGACTGTGAGTGGAGAGGGAAAAGACATACACAGAATGAAACCAGGATGAGCACAGGAGGCCAGTCTAGCTAAATAGATAGGACAGGATGGAATACTGTGCGGTCAGTATAAAACACTACAAAAATCCACGCAGAGTTTACAAGAAAAAAACTCCACACCTGACTAAAGGTGTGGAGGGCAAATCTGCCTCCCAGAGCTTCCAGCAAGACAGAATAAATTCCCACTGATAAGCTGGACAAAGCACAGAATTGATAAGTCCACAATCTATGGACAGAAAAGAGCAAGCAAAAACTTAGCATGGCTGAACTGGTCAGGATAACAGGGAACTCCAAAGAAATGTGAATCCAACCAGAAACCATTTACAAGTGGCACTGGCTGAAGACAGAGCCAGACCTAAATAGCCGAGCAGAAGAGAAGATAAGTGGAGGCAGCTGATGACAGCTAACTCCAAATAGCAGCCATACCACTAGAAACCACAAGAGGGAGCCCAAGAGCAGAACTCACAAAAGTGCCACTTACAACCACCGGAGGGAGCCCAAGAGCGGAATTCACAACAGTACCCCACCCTTGAGGAGGGGTCACCGAACCCTCACCAGAGCCCCCAGGCCGATCAGGGCGAGCCAAGTGAAAAGCACGAACCAAATCGGTGGCATGGACATCGGAGGCAACAACCCAAGAATTATCCTCCTGGCCATAAGGCCGGCGTCACACACAGCGTAAAACAATACGGTCCGTATATTATGGCCGTAATACGCTGAAAAGTCCCCAAAAAAATGGTCCGTTGCTCCTCCGTAGGCAGGCTGTGTCAGCGTTTTTTGCGCATGGCATCCTCCGTATGTAATCCGTATGGCATCCGTACTGCGTGGTTTTCTCGCAGGCTTGCAAAACCAACATACCGCTATAGAAGTGATCCATGTGTCCCAAAAAGAAAAGAATATATATATATATATATATATATATATATATATATATATGTCAGTAGACACATATATGTATATATATTAATACTTATTCCAGCGCTATACAGCTTGAAAGCCGGTAATTCAATTACCGGCTTTTTCTTTCTCCTTCATAAAACCCGACATGATTTGAGACATGGTTTACATACAGTAAACCATGTCTTCTCTCCATTTTTTTTGCAGATTCCACACTACTAATGTCAGTAGTGTGTATCTGCAAAATTTGGCCGTTCTAGCTCTTAAAATAAAGGGTTAACTGGCGGAAAAAATTGGCGTGGGCTCCCGCGCAATTTTCTCCGCCAGAGTAGTAAAGCCAGTGACTGAGGGCAGATATTAATAGCCTGGAGAGGGTCCACGGTTATTGGCCCCCCCCTGGCTAAAAATATCTGCCCCCAGCCACCCCAGAAAAGGCACATCTGGAAGATGCGCCTATTCTGGCACTTGGCCACTCTCTTCCCATTCCCGTGTAGCGGTGGGATATGGGGTAATGAAGGGTTAATGCCACCTTGCTATTGTAAGGTGACATTAAGCCTAATTAATAATGGAGAGGCGTCAATTATGACACCTATCCATTATTAATCCAATTGTAGTGAAGGGTTAAATAAAACACAAACACATTCTTTAAAATTATTTTAATGAAATAAAAACAATGGTTGTTGTAGTATTTTATTCAACGCCCAATCCAGTCACTGAAGACCCTCGTTCTGTGAGTAAAGAAACATAATAAACCAACAATATACTTACCCTCCGCAGATCTGTAACGTCCAACGATGTAAATCCTTCTGAAGGGGTTAAAACATTTTGCAGCAAGGAGCTGTGCTAATGCAGGCTGCTCCTCGCTGCAAAACCCCAGGGAATGAGGCTAAAAATAGATCAATGATCTATATTTAGCATCATTTGCGGTGAGGCGCCCTCTGCTGGCTGTTCATAGATCGTGGGAAATTACCTAGAAAGCTCCCTGGCTCCCTGGCTTTCTAGGTAATTTCCCACGATCTATGAACAGCCAGCAGAGGGCGCCTCACCGCAAATGATGCTAAATATAGATCATTGATCTATTTTTAGCCTCATTCCCTGGGGTTTTGCAGCGAGGAGCAGCCTGCATTAGCACAGCTCCTTGCTGCAAAATGTTTTAACCCCTTCAGAAGGATTTACATCGTTGGACGTTACAGATCTGCGGAGGGTAAGTATATTGTTGGTTTATTATGTTTCTTTACTCACAGAACGAGGGTCTTCAGTGACTGGATTGGGCGTTGAATAAAATACTACAACAACCATTGTTTTTATTTCATTAAAATAATTTTAAAGAATGTGTTTGTGTTTTATTTAACCCTTCACTACAATTGGATTAATAATGGATAGGTGTCATAATTGACGCCTCTCCATTATTAATTAGGCTTAATGTCATCTTACAATAGCAAGGTGGCATTAACCCTTCATTACCCCATATCCCACCGCTACACGGGAATGGGAAGAGAGTGGCCAAGTGCCAGAATAGGCGCATCTTCCAGATGTGCCTTTTCTGGGGTGGCTGGGGGCAGATATTTTTAGCCAGGGGGGGGCCAATAACCGTGGACCCTCTCCAGGCTATTAATATCTGCCCTCAGTCACTGGCTTTACTACTCTGGCGGAGAAAATTGCGCGGGAGCCCACGCCAATTTTTTCCGCCAGTTAACCCTTTATTTTAAGAGCTAGAACGGCCAAATTTTGCAGATACACACTACTGACATTAGTAGTGTGGAATCTGCAAAAAAAATGGAGAGAAGACATGGTTTACTGTATGTAAACCATGTCTCAAATCATGTCGGGTTTTATGAAGGAGAAAGAAAAAGCCGGTAATTGAATTACCGGCTTTCAAGCTGTATAGCGCTGGAATAAATATTAATATATATACATATATGTGTCTCACTGACATATATATATATATATATATACCTATTCTATGTGTACACATTTATTATATCTATTGGACTGGAAGCTGTCAGTGTGATTTTACTGTACACCGCACTGAATTACCGGCTTTTCTCTCTAACAGCGCTGCGTATTTCTCGCAAGTCACACTGCTTGTCCGTGTGTAATCCGTATTTTTCACGCTTCCATAGACTTTCATTGGCGTATTTCTTGCGCAGTACGGTGACAAACGCAGCATGCTGCGATTTTGTACGGCCGTAGAAAGCCGTATAATACTGATCAGTAAAATACGGCAAATAGGAGCAGGGGCATAGAGAATAATTGTGCCGTATTTTTTGCGAGTTTTACGGACGTAGATTCTGCGCTCTTACGTCCGTAAAACTCGCATGTGTGACGGCGGCCTAACCCTTCCACTTGACAAGATACTGAAGCCTCCGCCTCGAAAAACGAGAATCCAAAATCTTCTCAACCTCATATTCCAACTCTCCTTCAACCAACACCGGGGCAGGAGGGTCAACCGAGGGAACAACGGGCACCACATATTTCCGCAACAAAAATCTATGGAAAACATTATGAATGGCAAAAGAGGCAGGAAGAGCCAAACGAAAAGACACCGGATTAATAATTTCAGAAATTTTATAAGGACCAATAAACCGAGGCTTAAACTTAGGAGAAGAAACCTTCATAGGAACATGACGAGAAGACAACCAAACCAAATCCCCCACAAGAAGCCGGGGACCAACACACCGACGGCAGTTAGCAAAACGTTGAGCCCTTTCCTGAGACAACGTCAAATTGTCCACCACATGAGTCCAAATCTGCTGCAGCCTGTCCACCACAGAATTAACACCAGGACAATCAGAAGGCTCAACCTGCCCAGAAGAAAAACGAGGATGAAAACCAAAATTACAAAAGAAAGGTGAAACCAAAGTAGCCGAACTAGCCCGATTATTAAGGGCAAACTCGGCCAACGGTAAGAAAGACACCCAATCATCCTGATCAGCAGACACAAAGCATCTCAAATAGGTCTCCAAGGTCTGATTAATTCGCTCAGTTTGGCCATTAGTCTGAGGATGAAACGCCGAAGAAAAAGACAAATCAATGCCCATCCTAGCACAAAAGGCCCGCCAAAATCTAGAGACAAACTGAGAACCTCTGTCAGATACAATATTCTCCAGAATGCCATGCAAACGAACCACATGCTGAAAAAATAATGGAACCAGATCTGAGGAGGAAGGCAACTTAGGCAAAGGTACCAGATGGACCATTTTAGAGAACCGGTCACAAACAACCTAGATAACAGACATCTTCTGGGAAACAGGAAGATCCGAAATAAAATCCATGGAAATATGCGTCCAGGGCCTCTCAGGGACCGGCAAAGGCAAAAGCAACCCACTAGCGCGGGAACAGCAAGGCTTGGCCCGGGCGCAAGTCCAAACAGGACCGCACAAAAGCACGCACATCGCGCGACAAGGAAGGCCACCAAAAGGACCTAGCAACCAAATCTCTGGTACCAAAAATCCCAGGATGACCAGCCAACACTGAACAATGAACTTCAGAAATTACCTTACTTGTCCATCTATCAGGAACAAACAGCTTCCCCACTGGACAGTGGTCAGGCCTATCAGCCTGAAATTCCTGGAGCACCCGCAGCAAATCAGGGGAGATAGCAGAAAGAATCACCCCCTCCTTAAGAATGCCAACCGGCTCAAGGACTCCAGGAGAATCAGGCGAAAAACTCCTAGAGAGGGCATCAGCCTTAACATTCTTAGATCCCGGAAGATGCGAGACCACAAAATCAAAACGGGAGAAAAACGGGGACCATCGAGCCTGTCTAGGATTCAGCCGCTTGGCCGACTCGAGGTAAATCAGATTCTTATGATCGGTCAGGACCACAACATGGTGTTTAGCTCCCTCAAGCCAATGTCGCCACTCCTCAAACGCCCACTTCATAGCCAACAACTCCCGATTGCCTACATCATAATTGCGTTCCGCAGGCGAAAACTTTCTGGAAAAAAAAGCACACGGTTTCATCAAAGAACCATCAGACTCCCTCTGAGACAAAACGGCCCCTGCCCCAATCTCAGAAGCGTCGACTTCAACCTGAAAAGGAAGAGAAACATCCGGTTGACGCAACACAGGGGCAGAAGTAAATCGGCGTTTAAGCTCCTGAAAGGCAGAAACAGCCTCAGAGGACCAATTAGTCACATCAGTGCCTTTCTTCGTCAAATCAGTAAGGGGCTTAACCACACTGGAAAAATTGGCAATGAAACGGCGATAGAAATTAGCAAAGCCCAAAAATTTTTGAAGACCCTTCACAGATGTGGGTTGGATCCAGTCATGAATAGCTTGGACCTTAACAGGATCCATTTCTATAGACGAGGGAGAAAAAATAAAACCCAAAAAAGAGACCTTCTGAACTCCGAATAGGCACTTAGACCCCTTCACAAATAAAGCATTATCACGAAGGATCTGGAACACCATCCTGACCTGCTTCACATGAGACTCCCAATCATCGGAAAAAATCAAAATATCATCCAAATATACGACCATGAATTTATCAAGATAATTGCGGAAAATACCATGCATGAAAGACTGGAACACAGATGGAGCATTAGAGAGCCCAAATGGCATCACAAGGTATTCAAAATGGCCTTCGGGCGTATTAAATGCAGTTTTCCATTCGTCACCCTGTTTAATAAGAACAAGATTATATGCCCCTCGGAGGTCAATCTTAGTAAACCAACTAGCCCCCTTAATCTGAGCAAACAAATCAGTAAGCAAAGGCAAGGGGTATTGGAATTTGATCGTGATATTATTAAGAAGACGATAATCAATACAGGGTCTCAAGGAGCCATCCTTCTTAGCAACAAAAAAGAAACCCGCTCCCAATGGTGACGAAGAGGGACGAATATGCCCTTTCTCAAAAGATTCCTTAACATAGCTCCGCATGGCGGCATGCTCTGGCACAGACAGATTGAAAAGTCGGCCCTTAGGGAACTTACAACCAGGAATCAAGTTAATAGCACAATCACAGTCCCTATGTGGAGGAAGGGAACTGGACTTGGGCTCATCAAATACATCCTGGAAATCCGACCAAAACTCAGGGACCTCAGAAGAGGGGGAAGAGGAAATTGACATCAAAGGAACGTCACTGTGTACTCCTCGACAACCCCAACTAGTCACCGACATAGTTTTCCAATCCAGCACCGGATTATGTTCCTGTAACCATGGAAATCCCAGTACAACAACATCATGCAGGTTATGCAACACCAGAAAACGGCAATCTTCCTGATGTGCAGGAGCCATGTACATAGTCATCTGTGTCCAGTACTGAGGTTTATCCTTGGCCAAGGGTGTAGCATCAATGCTCCTCAAAGGAATAGGGCTCTGCAAAGGCTGCAAGGAAAAACCACAGCGCCTGGCGAATTCTAAGTCCATTAAGTTCAGGGCAGCACCTGAATCCACAAATGCCATGACAGAAAAGGACGACAATGAGCAAATCAGGGTCACAGATAAGAAAAATTTAGGCTGTATAGTACTAATGGTAACAGACCTATGCATCAAAAAAGAGATCAAGGGAAAGCTAACGCCTTAAAATTAATAACATACTTTATTCCAATAAATTAATAAACAATAAACAATAGATAAAGAATAAAAGGGCTATGCGGATACAAAGTGCAACTGATACAATCGAACCCGACTAAATACAGGCAATGCTATGGGTCATCAGATATGGAGTATATAAAGTGCTGAGAGCGGTCAAAAGCGTATAAGCGCTTCTAATAAACAGTAAAAGTGCTAATGTGCTGTATTGCACAAATTTAAAGCAGCAAAAAAGAGGCTGGTAGGGAGAGGACTTTGGGGCTTCACATAAATGAAAGAGATCCTGGTAGGATATGCGGGCCTAGCTAGGCTCCAAAGAGGTGAGCAAGTCCCAATATACCAAACATAGATGATGACCTTAAAAAAGTAAAGCACAGTGGCAGAGACACATTACCTGCTAGCCGTGAAACGATTCCCCGACGCGCGTTTCGCGTGTAGCTTTTACGAGGGGTGAGGTGCAGAGATGGCGTATTTGCAGCTTATATCATGAGCGGACATAATGGGCAGCGGCTGAGGCGGCGCTTCCGCCGGGGGAATCCACAGACGTCACTGGGCCTCGGCGTCATGCGGCAGCGGCGCTCCTCCCCGCTCGACGCGTCAGAGCGGGGAGGCGGCACCGCACCACAACAGACGCGTTGCCCCAGCAACGCCAGAGCAGGAAACCCAGCGGGAGCACACACCTGCTGCAGAAGCCGCTTTAGGATATGTCAGAATGCACGGGGGGCAGAGACCATGGGGCTGGAAAGGGAGGTGGGCATATTGCTGTAAGAGGGAAATAGTTCCATCAGGGGGGGCCAGATAGTGTTAAAACTACGTGAGGGGCATGTTAAATAAGGGTCCGCAACCGGGCCTACATTTAGGGTTGAAGTACGTGAGACCAATGAAAGGAGGTGAACGGGGAAAGTGAAAGGGGATACTCAAACAGAAGCATAAAGAAGGGCCTTAAAAGAGCTGAAAAGGCTAACCGTTTGAACCTACTTAAACCTCGTAAAATGTCTACGTTTGACACACAAATCCATTTCATCACTACATACAACCACAGCTGGAAGGATATGAAAGCAGCTCTAACAAAATACTGGCCACTGCTAAAGGTGGACCGCTCCCTCTCCAAGCATCTCCCTGATCGCCCCTCTGTCACCTACAAAAAATTTACAAATTTACAAATGGCCTTCTGGCGAGAGACGAGAGCGAACTCCTACACGCTCCTCCTCCGTATCATCCACTTCCTCACGTGAGAGTGGCAGCTCCCATCAGCGTGCTTATAACTTACGCAAAAACAATCCCACTAAAAGGAATAACACACCTACTAAAACTTACGGATGACCGAGCAACACATCCTCCTCCAAAATGCAGGTAATCAACCTATCTAATGTTACCCTCTCGCCATCCCAAATTGAGGTACTTGGTTTAGGTCTATCCTTTTCACCCTCATACTCATTTGATCCTTTCCTAGCCATCAAAGACCTCCAGCTCTTTGCCCGCAAGCTAGTCCTGAAAAAACTCCATGACAAGCCACAATCTGAGGAAACTTGGTCTGAGGATGAGCTGCGAGTCATTGCCATCCTTGAGGAACTCAGTGACGAGCCACCAGACCCTTTACCTCCAGGTAAATTTACTCCTCCCGTCCCCCAAAAATTCCCGCCACTCAATTTATTCCCTAATATTGAGTTATTTGTCAAGCTTGTCACTCAAGAATTCGAACGAATAACATCCGTGACTAATCACAATCTGTCTTACTCACAAAGGTCAGCTCTTTCTGAACTTAAAAAATTTAAAGGGGTCGTGATTAAACAAGCTGATAAGGGGGGCAATGTAGTGGTTTGGCCCGTGCAAATGTACGAGAGAGAAGCTTTTCGACAGTTAAGGGACACCTCCTGTTATAAAAAACTAACTTTCAACCCCTTGGTCAAATTTAAAGGGGAACTACAGGATATTTTGGACGGAGCATTTGATCAGGGTCTCATAACCATGGACCTAAAAAACCATCTAATACCACTTTATCCTAGAATGGCATGTATATATTTCATACCCAAAATTCATAAAAATGCCCACAACCCCCCTGGATGCCCCATTGTTTCGGGTAATGGCAGTTTAACAGAGACTATCTGCAAATACTTGGATCACCATCTCAAACCTCTGGTCGCGGATCTCCCCTCATATGTCAAGGACACTAGTGATGTCCTCAGGAAGATAGAGGGCATTCCTTTAGACCACGATATGTGGTTGGTAACTATGGATGTGGAATCCTTATATACCTCTATCCAACATCAGCACGGTATTAGGGCCACGCAAACTTTTCTTGAAATGTCTGAACACCAGCCCGATTTTGTCAACTTTCTCCTTACCCTTCTCAGGTTCGCCATTGAACATAACTTTTTTATTTTCAAACAAAGTATCTATCAACAACAACAGGGGACCGCAATGGGTGCGGCCTTCGCATCATCCTATGCGAATCTTTTTATGGGTATGTGGGAGAGGGACATCTTTTTCTCCAGACCTGTAGCACACATTGAGCGGGTCCTGTTCTGGGCCCGCTACATAGATGATATCCTCATGGTGTGGCAGGGCCCAGAGCGGGATCTCCTTGAATTCATTGGTATACTAAATGACAACAGGTACAACATTAAATTGACATACAAACATAGCCAAACCACTATTGACTTCCTGGACATCCAAATACTAGGCTCCCCGGGTGGATGCCTAGAGACCAGCATATACCGCAAGGACACTGCGGTGAACTCACTTCTGCATGCCACCTCCTCTCACCCCTTGCCTCTCATTTCTAGCATACCTATCGGGCAGTTTCTTAGGGCAAGGCGCATATGCTCAAATGACAAGCATTTCAATTAACAGGCAGCAACCCTAACTACTCGTTTTCAGGAAAGGGGATACTCAAACAGGAGCATAAAGAAGGGCCTTAAAAGAGCTGAAAAGGCTAACCGTTTGGACCTACTTAAACCTCGTAAAAAGTCTACGTTTGACACACAAATCCATTTCATCACTACATACAACCATAGCTGGAAGGATATGAAAGCAGCTCTAACAAAATACTGGCCACTGCTAAAGGTGGACCGCTCCCTCTCCAAGCATCTCCCTGATCGCCCCTCTGTCACCTACAAAAAATCTCCCAACCTCAAAGACCAACTGGTCCGGAGCTATTACCCTGGTGCTACTCCAGACAAAGCATTTTCGTCAAAAGGACCCAAATGGGGCTTTTACCCATGTGGCAATTGCATTGCTTGCCCTAATATGTTACGGTCCACCACCTTCAAATCTTGGGACGGAAAAACCACCTTCTCCATTACGCAGCACATCACATGTGATACCATCGGGGTAGTCTACTATATCTTCTGCCCATGTCCGAAAATATATGTGGGCCTCACATCAAGACCTTTGAAAACAAGAATTAGGGAACACTACCGGGATATTATAAATGCCCGCGAAATCGAGGACCTTGCCCTTCTAAAACCAGTACCAAAACATTTTAAAGTGGCACATGGCTGCGACGCATCCCTTTTGCAAGCAATGGGCATAGACAAAATTCACATAGATGCGAGAGGAGGGAACTGGAGGAAATCCCTTGCCCAATTAGAGGCCCGGTGGATCCACAGGATAGGTTCCGTTCAGCCCTCCGGTTTAAATGAAATTCTCAGTTTCGCCCCATTTCTCTAACACATTTTATTACTTTTTTTAGCTGTTTTATCATGATCTTAATCACTGTATTTTTTCTTCTGTATTAGATTCAAATCCCTTTATCCATATCCTATTCATGTACTACTTCCCATTGCTGGATATTGCGGACATGCTGGACGTTTGCTGTTGGCGTGTGAAGACAGCACTGGACTCGAATGGCAGAATCCACTCTTCATGGGGACCACATCTTCTTACTGTGGAAATTTGGAAACGCTTGCGTTATGCTGGCTATATGTTGTTTTTTTATTTGTCTATTTTCTTTCTCTTATTTCTATATACACTTTTATATACTTTTTTTATGTGTTGCCTTTACACTTTTCATAGATTTTTTTATATGTATTAGAATCTAAAAAATCTCTCTATGTAAAAATCTTTTTATGTAACATAATATGGTATTACTCACCTCTCATTAATATTGGCAGGCAGTTCTCCCTTTATAGTTCTCTTTTCAGTTCTGCTTTTCCCATAGCACGAACAGTCTTTCACTTTCCCCGTTCAGCTCCTTTCATTGGTCTCACGTACTTCAACCCTAAATGTAGGCCCGGTTGCGGACCCTTATTTAACATGCCCCTCACGTAGTTTTAACACTATCTGGCCCCCCCTGATGGAACTATTTCCCTCTTACAGCAATATGCCCACCTCCCTTTCCAGCCCCATGGTCTCTGCCCCCCGTGCATTCTGACATATCCTAAAGCCGCTCCTGCAGCGGTGTGCGCTCCCGCTGGGTTTCCTGCTCTGGCGTTGCTGGGGCAACGCGTCTGTTGTGGTGTGGTGCCGCCTCCCCGCTCTGACGCGTCGAGCGGGGAGGAGCGCCGCTGCCGCATGACGCCGAGGCCCAGTGACGTCTGTGGATTCCCCCGGCGGAAGCGCCGCCTCAGCCGCTGCCCATTATGTCCGCTCATGATATAAGCTGCATACACGCCATCTCTGCACCTCACCCCTCGTAAAAGCTACACGCGAAACGCGCGTCGGGGAATCGTTCCACGGCTAGCAGGTAATGTGTCTCTGCCACTGTGCTTTACTTTTTTAAGGTCATCATCTATGTTTGGTATATTGGGACTTGCTCACCTCTTTGGAGCCTAGCTAGGCCCGCATATCCTACCAGGATCTCTTTCATTTATGTGAAGCCCCATAGTCCTCTCCCTACCAGCCTCTTTTTTGCTGCTTTAAATTTGTGCAATACAGCACATTAGCACTTTTACTGTTTATTAGAAGCGCTTATACGCTTTTGACCGCACTCTGCACTTTATATACTCCATATCTGATGACCCATAGCATTGCCTGTATTTAGTCGGGTTCGATTGTATCAGTTGCACTTTGTATCCGCATAGCCCTTTTATTCTTTATCTATTGTTTATTGTTTATTAATTTATTGGAATAAAGTATGTTATTAATTTTAAGGCGTTAGCTTTCCCTTGTTCTCTTTTTTGATGCATTTATCTATTGTAAAAGCTGCCTTGCCTAGGCATGTATTTTTTTCTGAGGTTATTGTTGTTTTCTGTACTGGTTACAGGTTTTCATCCACGTGCCAGGATGGACTATAAAGCAAGGGACAAAACCTGGCTCTCTTGCGTTGACACGGTATTTTGTGGAGACATTGTGCAATTTAGTACTACTGAGAATGGGCTAAAAACTGAGTTGAGAAACACATTGAAATATCTCCTTAAAAAAAGAACCAGGACCTGGTGGAACAAAGCCTCCCTGGAGAGCTATCTGGCCAAGGGCTTGATACCTAGGGGTCTACGTATACGTATAATGCCCTCTTTCCCTATTGAGGATGTCGTCTTTAGAACTAGGTGGGAGGAATCATGTACCTCCTGTTCTAAATCCCTGATTGAACTTTTAATAGGAAATAATAAAAAAAACCTTGAAAAATTGGATATTGATATAGAATCGACCCGCTCTAAGCTGCTGGACAATCTTCCGGCAGTAGAGATTGAGGCAATCAATAAGGACATTGACAGTCAATTTACTATATGGGAAAAAGAAGTAAAAGAAAAAGGCCAGGAAATTTCAAAGAGACTTAAGTGACTTTAATAATGGGTCTATTTACAAATGGCCTTCTGGCGAGAGACGAGAGCGAACTCCTACACGCTCCTCCTCCGTATCATCCACTTCCTCACGTGAGAGTGGCAGCTCCCATCAGCGTGCTTATAACTTACGCAAAAACAATCCCACTAAAAGGAATAACACACCTACTAAAACTTACGGACGACCGAGCAACACATCCTCCTCCAAAATGCAGGTAATCAACCTATCTAATGTTACCCTCTCGCCATCCCAAATTGAGGTACTTGGTTTAGGTCTATCCTTTTCACCCTCATACTCATTTGATCCTTTCCTAGCCATCAAAGACCTCCAGCTCTTTGCCCGCAAGCTAGTCCTGAAAAAACTCCATGACAAGCCACAATCTGAGGAAACTTGGTCTGAGGATGAGCTGCGAGTCATTGCCATCCTTGAGGAACTCAGTGACGAGCCACCAGACCCTTTACCTCCAGGTAAATTTACTCCTCCCGTCCCCCAAAAATTCCCGCTACTCAATTTATTCCCTAATATTGAGTTATTTGTCAAGCTTGTCACTCAAGAATTCGAACGAATAAGAACATCCGTGACTAATCACAATCTGTCTTACTCACAAAGGTCAGCTCTTTCTGAACTTAAAAAATTAAAAGGGGTCGTGATTAAACAAGCTGATAAGGGGGGCAATGTAGTGGTTTGGCCCGTGCAAATGTACGAGAGAGAAGCTTTTCGACAGTTAAGGGACACCTCCTGTTATAAAAAACTAACTTTCAACCCCTTGGTCAAATTTAAAGGGGAACTACAGGATATTTTGGACGGAGCATTTGATCAGGGTCTCATAACCATGGACCTAAAAAACCATCTAATACCACTTTATCTTAGAATGGCATGTATATATTTCATACCCAAAATTCATAAAAATGCCCACAACCCCCCTGGACGCCCCATTGTTTCGGGTAATGGCAGTTTAACAGAGACTATCTGCAAATACTTGGATCACCATCTCAAACCTCTGGTCGCGGATCTCCCCTCATATGTCAAGGACACTAGTGATGTCCTCAGGAAGATAGAGGGCATTCCTTTAGACCACGATATGTGGTTGGTAACTATGGATGTGGAATCCTTATATACCTCTATCCAACATCAGCACGGTATTAGGGCCACGCAAACCTTTCTTGAAATGTCTGAACACCAGCCCGATTTTGTCAACTTTCTCCTTACCCTTCTCAGGTTCGCCATTGAACATAACTTTTTTATTTTCAAACAAAGTATCTATCAACAACAACAGGGGACCGCAATGGGTGCGGCCTTCGCATCATCCTATGCGAATCTTTTTATGGGTATGTGGGAGAGGGACATCTTTTTCTCCAGACCTGTAGCACACATTGAGCGGGTCCTGTTCTGGGCCCGCTACATAGATGATATCCTCATGGTGTGGCAGGGCCCAGAGCGGGATCTCCTTGAATTCATTGGTATACTAAATGACAACAGGTACAACATTAAATTGACATACAAACAGCCAAACCACTATTGACTTCCTGGACATCCAAATACTAGGCTCCCCGGGTGGATGCCTAGAGACCAGCATATACCGCAAGGACACTGCGGTGAACTCACTTCTGCATGCCACCTCCTCTCACCCCTTGCCTCTCATTTCTAGCATACCTATCAGGCAGTTTCTTAGGGCAAGGCGCATATGCTCAAATGACAAGCATTTCAATGAACAGGCAGCAACCCTAACTACTCGTTTTCAGGAAAGGGGATACTCAAACAGGAGCATAAAGAAGGGCCTTAAAAGAGCTGAAAAGGCTAACCGTTTGGACCTACTTAAACCTCGTAAAAAGTCTACGTTTGACACACAAATCCATTTCATCACTACATACAACCATAGCTGGAAGGATATGAAAGCAGCTCTAACAAAATACTGGCCACTGCTAAAGGTGGACCGCTCCCTCTCCAAGCATCTCCCTGATCGCCCCTCTGTCACCTACAAAAAATCTCCCAACCTCAAAGACCAACTGGTCCGGAGCTATTACCCTGGTGCTACTCCAGACAAAGCGTTTTCGTCAAAAGGACCCAAATGGGGCTTTTACCCATGTGGCAATTGCATTGCTTGCCCTAATATGTTACGGTCCACCACCTTCAAATCTTGGGACGGAAAAACCACCTTCTCCTTTACGCAGCACATCACATGTGATACCATCGGGGTAGTCTACTATATCTTCTGCCCATGTCCGAAAATATATGTGGGCCTCACATCAAGACCTTTGAAAACAAGAATTAGGGAACACTACCGGGATATTATAAATGCCCGCGAAATCGAGGACCTTGCCCTTCTAAAACCGGTGCCAAAACATTTTAAAGTGGCACATGGCTGCGACGCATCCCTTTTGCAAGCAATGGGCATAGACAAAATTCACATAGATGCGAGAGGAGGGAACTGGAGGAAATCCCTTGCCCAATTAGAGGCCCGGTGGATCCACAGGATAGGTTCCGTTCAGCCCTCCGGTTTAAATGAAATTCTCAGTTTCGCCCCATTTCTCTAACACATTTTATTACTTTTTTTAGCTGTTTTATCATGATCTTAATCACTGTATTTTTTCTTCTGTATTAGATTCAAATCCCTTTATCCATATCCTATTCATGTACTACTTCCCATTGCTGGATATTGCGGACATGCTGGACGTTTGCTGTTGGCGTGTGAAGACAGCACTGGACTCGAATGGCAGAATCCACTCTTCATGGGGACCACATCTTCTTACTGTGGAAATTTGGAAACGCTTGCGTTATGCTGGCTATATGTTGTTTTTTTATTTGTCTATTTTCTTTCTCTTATTTCTATATACACTTTTATATACATTTTTTTATGTGTTGCCTTTACACTTTTCATAGATTTTTTTATATGTATTAGAATCTAAAAAATCTCTCTATGTAAAAATCTTTTTATGTAACATAATATGGTATTACTCACCTCTCATTAATATTGGCAGGCAGTTCTCCCTTTATAGTTCTCTTTTCAGTTCTGCTTTTCCCATAGCACGAACAGTCTTTCACTTTCCCCGTTCAGCTCCTTTCATTGGTCTCACGTACTTCAACCCTAAATGTAGGCCCGGTTGCGGACCCTTATTTAACATGCCCCTCACGTAGTTTTAACACTATCTGGCCCCCCCTGATGGAACTATTTCCCTCTTACAGCAATATGCCCACCTCCCTTTCCAGCCCCATGGTCTCTGCCCCCCGTGCATTCTGACATATCCTAAAGCTGCTCCTGCAGCGGTGTGCGCTCCCGCTGGGTTTCCTGCTCTGGCGTTGCTGGGGCAACGCGTCTGTTGTGGTGCGGTGCCGCCTCCCCGCTCTGACGCGTCGAGCAGGGAGGAGCGCCGCTGCCGCATGACGCCGAGGCCCAGTGACGTCTGCCCATTATGTCCGCTCATGATATAAGCTGCAAACACGCCATCTCTGCACCTCACCCCTCGTAAAAGCTACACGCGAAACGCGCGTCGGGGAATCGTTCCACGGCTAGCAGGTAATGTGTCTCTGCCACTGTGCTTTACTTTTTTAAGGTCATCATCTATGTTTGGTATATTGGGACTTGCTCACCTCTTTGGAGCCTAGCTAGGCCCGCATATCCTACCAGGATCTCTTTCATTTATGTGAAGCCCCAAAGTCCTCTCCCTACCAGCCTCTTTTTTGCTGCTTTAAATTTGTGCAATACAGCACATTAGCACTTTTACTGTTTATTAGAAGCGCTTATACGCTTTTGACCGCACTCTGCACTTTATATACTCCATATCTGATGACCCATAGCATTGCCTGTATTTAGTCGGGTTCGATTGTATCAGTTGCACTTTGTATCCGCATAGCCCTTTTATTCTTTATCTATTGTTTATTGTTTATTAATTTATTGGAATAAAGTATGTTATTAATTTTAAGGCGTTAGCTTTCCCTTGTTCTCTTTTTTGATGCATTTATCTATTGTAAAAGCTGCCTTGCCTAGGCATGTATTTTTTCTGAGGTTATTATGGTAACAGACCTAGCGACTCTCTTTGTACGCTTAGGGCAATCAGAGATAACATGAGCCGAATCACCACAGTAAAAACACAGCCTATTCTGACGTCTGAATTCCTGCCGTTCTATTCTAGTCAAAATCCTATCACATTGCATAGGTTCAGGACTTTGCTCAGTGGATACTGCCATATGGTGCACAGCTTTGCGCTCGCGCAGACGCCGATCAATCTGAATGGCTAGAGACATAGATTCGCTCCAACCGGCAGGCGTAGGAAAGCCCACCATAACATCTTTAAGGGTTTCAGAAAGACCTTTTCTGAAAATAGCAGCCAGAGCCTCTTCATTCCATTTAGTGAGCACAGACCATTTTCTAAATTTATGGCAGTATAACTCTGCCGCTTCCTGACCTTGACACAAGGCCAACAGGGTTTTTTCTGCATGATCCACAGAATTAGGTTCGTCATACAATAATCCGAGCGCTTGAAAAAATGCATCCACATTCAATAATGCCGGATCCCCTGTTTCAAGAGAAAAAGCCCAGTCTTGAGGGTCACCACGCAGCAAGGATATGATGATTTTTACTTGCTGAATGGGATCACCAGAAGAACGGGGTTTCAAAGCAAAAAACAATTTGCAGTTATTTTTAAAGTTCAAAAACTTGGATCTGTCCCCAAAAAACAAATCAGGAGTAGGAATTCTGGGCTCTAAAGCCGGAGTCTGGACAACATAGTCCTGGATACTCTGTACTCTTGCAGCAAGTTGATCCACACGAGAAAACAAACCTTGAACATCCATGCCAAAGCATATATCCTGAACCACCCAGATATCAAGAGGAAAAGAAAAAAAAAAAGACAAACCAAAGCACAGAAAAAAAATGGTTTAGAACTTTCTTTTCCTTCTTTTGAGATGCATTTAATTCATTTTTGGCCACTTGTACTGTTATGATACGGTGGTCTAGGAGCAACATAGAAGGAACTCTGAAGGACGTGGTAACTGTACTGACCGCAGTCCCTAAGCTCAACACAACACTAGAAGTAGCCGTGGAATGCTCCTAACTCTCCCTAGGCATCTCGTCACAGCCTAAGAGCTAACTACCCCTAAAGAAAGAAGCAGGAAAACTATCTTGCCTCAGAGAAAATCCCCAAAGGATAGATTAGCCCCCCACAAATAATGACTGTGAGTGGAGAGGGAAAAGACATACACACAATGAAACCAGGATGAGCACAGGAGGCTAGTCTAGGTAAATAGATAGGACAGGATGGAATACTTTGCGGTCAGTATAAAACACTACAAAAATCCACGCAGAGTTTACAAAAAAAAAACTCCACACCTGACTAAAGGTGTGGAGGGCAAATCTGCCTCCCAGAGCTTCCAGCAAGACAGAATAAATTCCCACTGATAAGCTGGACAAACATAGAAAGCACAGAATGGATAAGTCCACAATCTATGGACAGAAAAGAGCAAGCAAAAACTTAGCTTAGCTGAACTGGTCAGGATAACAGGGAACTCCAAAGAAATGTGAATCCAACCAGAAACCATTTACAAGTGGCACTGGCTGAAGACAGAGCCAGATCTAAATAGCCGAGCAGAAGAGAAGATAAGTGGAGGCAGCTGATGACAGCTAACTCCAAGGAGCAGCCATACCACTAGAAACCACAAGAGGGAGCCCAAGAGCAGAACTCACAAAAGTGCCACTTACAACCACCGGAGGGAGCCCAAGAGCGGAATTCACAACAGAGCTGGTATTCTCAGGCTGGTAAGGGGCCATGGATATTGGCCACCCCAGCCTAAAAATAGCAGACTGCAGCTGCCCAGAAAAGGCGCATCTATTAGATGTGCCAATTCTGGTGTTTTGTCCAGCTCTTCCCACTTGCCCTGTAGCGGTGGCAAGTGGGGTTAATATTTGTGGGGTTGATGTTACCTTTATAATTTGCCAGGTGACATAAAGCCTATAGGTTTTTAATGGAGAGGCATCTATAAGACACCTATCCATTACTAATCCTATAGTTATATGTTAAAGACACAGCCAGAATAAAATACTTTATTTGAAAAAATGACACAGACTCCTTTAATATTCCTATTTTAACCATACTTATTGCAATGTCTAATTCCCCGAAGCCCTTGATATCCTGTAATAAAAATAAAATTAAAAAAACAACAATATACCATACCAGTCCTTTGTTCTGTCCCACACCGTAATCCATGTCTGAGGGCTAAATAGTTTTTAAACTGAATGGTGCCAAGATGCGACCGTCCTTGCTGAAAGTCACTGGTGAATGAGGGGCAGAGAGCTCAGCATCATTCACCAGCGGTGACATCATCGAGGCCCGGCCATCCGTGTGGTACTGATGCGGCACACGGGCGACACACAGTTGCCACGCGTGTGCTCAAGTATTACGTTCACAACACACGGACACGATCTCTCCGATACTGTTTTTTTCAAGTACCGGAAATAAACGGACGTGTGAAAAAGGCCTGACTGTGAGTGTAGCAGGAGCTGCATTCTGGCTCACTGGTGAGTGACACAGCACTGCGCTCCCTCAACTCCCACACATGGGCTGGCGAGTGTGGGCCACAGCATCCTGAACTATATAAATCTACAGTGGCTCAGTGGTTAGCACTGGGGTTCAGGGTTCAAATCCCACCAAGGACAACATCTGCAAGGAGTTTGTATGTTCTCCCCATGTTTGTGTGGGTTTCCTCTGGGTTCTCTAGTTTCCTTCCACACTTCAAAGACATACTGATAGGGAATCTAGATTGTGAGTCCCAATAGGGATAGTGCCAATAGTAATGTCTGTAAAGCGCTGTGGAATTAATGGCACTATATAAGTGAGTAAAATAAATAAGAATCTAGTTGCCCTTTTATTCGCACGCATATATAAAATGTCTTAACATGTCATGTGGTCATCCAACCACATGGTGGCAATATTTCAATTAAAAACTGACACAGGATATGCTAGCGCATATATACATACATATATACACTGCTCAAAAAAATAAAGGGAACACTTAAACAACAGAATATAACTCAAAGTAAATCAAACTTCTGTGAAATCAAACTGTCCCCTTAGGAAGCAACACTGTGTGACAATCAATTTCACATGCTGTTGTGCAAATGGAATAGACAACAGATGGAGATTATTGGCAATTAACAAGACACACTAAATAAAGCAGTGGTTCTGCAGGTGGGGACCACAGACCGCATCTCAGTTGTTATGATCCGGTGACCTTGGAGGTGCATGAGAACTTTCACTGGAGAAAGTGGCCACTATACTGACCGCAACCCTGAACTTAACACAGCAACTAGAAGTAGCCGTGGAGTGTACCTAACACACCTAGACACCTCATCACAGCCGGAGGACTAAATACCCCTAAAGATGGAAATCGGAATACTATGTTGCCTCAGAGAAAATCCCCAAAGGATAGACAGCCCCCCACAAATATTGGTGGTGAGTCGGAGAGGAAAAAACATACACAGGCAGAAAAAACAGGATTTAGCACAGGAGGCCACTCTAGCTAGATAGGACAGAATAGGACAGAGTTCTGTGCGGTCAGTATTAAAACCCTTCAAAAAATCCACAGCAGAATATACAAAAACTTCCTACATCTAACTAAAGATGTAGGAGCGTATATCTGCAACTCCAGTGAAACTAACCAGACTGAGAAAACACAGGCACAGTCTAATCTGGACAAAAGAAAAACAAACGAACAGTACTGAAAATAAGCACACTGCATGTGTGCCACAGGAAAAGAAACAGACACTTATCTTTGCTGAACTGGCAGATAAGCAGGAGAGGCCAGGCAGAGATCCAACACTTCCAAAGAAACATTGACAACTGGTAAGGGCTAAAGGATCCTGCACACCTAAATATCCCAGTCAGAATTGTAATTATCCGATACACCTGGCCAGGACTGCGAGTCAGAGACAACTGCATTCCCACCAACAACCAATGGCGGGAACCCAAGAGCAGAATTCACAACAGTACCCCCCACCCCCTTGAGGAGGGGTCACCGAACCCTCACCAGGGCCCCAGGACGATCAGGACGAGCCAGATGAAAGGCACGGACCAAATCAGCAGCATGGACATCAGAGGCAAAAACCAAAGAATTATCCTCCTAGCCATAACCCTTCCATTTGACCAGGTACTGAAGCTTCTGCCTCGGAAAACGGGAATCCAAAATCTTCTCAACAACATATTCCAACTCCCCATCAACCAACACAGGGGCCGGAGGATCAGCAGAGGGAACAACAGGCTCCACATATTTCCGCAACAAAGATCTATGGAAGACATTATGGATAGCAAAAGAGGCCGGAAGCGCCGGTCGAAAAGACACCAGATTAATAATCTCAGAAATCCTATAAGGACCAATAAACCGAGGTTTAAACTTAGGAGAAGAAACCTTCATAGGAACATGACGGGAAGACAACCAGACCAGATCCCCAACCCGAAGCCGGGAACCAACACACCGACGACGATTAGCAAAACGTTGAGCCTCCTCCTGAGACAACACCAACTTGTCCACCACATGAGCCCAAATCTGCTGCAACCTGTCCACCACAGAATCCACACCAGGATAGTCAGAAGGCTCAACCTGCCCAGAAGAAAAACGAGGATGAAAACCAAAATTACAAAAGAAAGGCGAAACCAAGGTAGCAGAACTAGCCCGATTATTAAGGGCAAACTCGGCCAATGGCAAGAAGGCCACCCAATCATCCTGATCAGCAGACACAAAGCATCTCAAATAAGTCTCTAAGGTCTGATTAGTACGCTCGGTCTGGCCATTAGTCTGAGGATGAAATGCAGAAGAAAAAGACAAATCAATGCCCAGCCTAGCACAAAAGGCCCGCCAAAACCTAGAAACAAACTGGGAACCTCTGTCGGAAACAATATTCTCCGGAATACCATGCAAACGAACCACATGCTGAAAGAACAACGGAACCAAATCAGAAGAGGAAGGCAATTTAGGTAAGGGCACCAAATGAACCATCTTAGAGAACCGGTCACAAACAACCCAGATAACAGACATCTTCTGGGAGACCGGAAGATCAGAAATAAAATCCATCGAAATATGCGTCCAGAGCCTCTCAGGGACTGGCAATGGCAAAAGCAACCCACTAGCACGGGAGCAACAAGGCTTGGCCCGCGCACATGTCTCACAGGACTGCACAAAAGAACGCACATCACGTGACAATGAAGGCCACCAAAAGGACCTACCAACCAAATCTCTGGTACCAAAAATGCCAGGATGACCGGCCAACACGGAACAGTGAACCTCAGAAGTCACTCTACTAGTCCATCTGTCAGGAACAAACAATTTCCCCACAGGACAGCGGTCAGGTTTGTCAACCTGAAATTCCTGAAGAACCCGTCGTAAATCAGGGAAAATAGCAGAAAGGACCACCCCCTCTTTCAGAATACCGACCGGCTCTAAGACCTCAGGAGAATCAGGCAAAAAACTTCTAGAGAGGGCATCAGCCTTAATATTCTTAGAACCCGGAAGGTACGAGACCACAAAATCAAAATGGGAAAAAAAACAAGGACCATTGAGTCTGTCTAGGATTCAGCCGTTTAGAAGACTCGAGGTAAATCAAATTCTTATGATCAGTCAAGACCACAGTACGTTGCTTAGCTCCCTCAAGCCAATGTCGCCACTCGTCAAACGCCCACTTCATAGCCAACAACTCCCGATTGCCGACATCATAATTGCGTTCAGCAGGCGAAAACTTACGGGAAAAGAAGGCACACGGTTTCATTAAGGAACCACCAGGATCCCTCTGAGACAAAACGGCCCCTGCCCCAATCTCAGAAGCGTCAACCTCAACCTGAAACGGAAGAGAAACATCCGGTTGGCGCAACACCGGAGCAGAAGTAAATCGACGTATAAGCTCCTGAAAGGCAGAGACAGCCGCAGAGGACCAATTCGCCACATCAGCGCCCTTCTTCGTCAAATCGGTCAAGGGTTTAACCACGCTGGAAAAATTTGCAATGAAACGGCGATAAAAATTTGCAAAACCCAAAAATTTCTGAAGGCTCTTCACGGATGTGGGCTGAATCCAATCATGAATGGCCTGAACCTTAACCGGATCCATCTCTATAGACGAAGGAGAAAAATGAAGCCCAAAAAAGAGACTTTCTGCACCCCAAAGAGACACTTAGACCCTTTCACAAACAAGGCATTGTCACGAAGGATCTGAAATACCATCCTGACCTGTTGCACATGAGGCTCCCAATCATCGGAAAAAATAAAAATATCCTCCAAATATACAATCAAGAATTTATCAAGATAAGCCCGGAAGATATCATGCATGAAGGACTGAAAAACGGATGGAGCATTAGAGAGTCCGAATGGCATCATAACGTATTCAAAATGGCCCTCGGGCGTGTTAAACGCAGTTTTCCATTCATCACCCTGCTTAATACGAACAAGATTATATGCCCCTCAAAGGTCAATCTTGGTAAACCAACTAGCTCCCTTAATCCTAGCAAACAAATCGGAAAGCAAAGGTAAAGGGTATTGAAACTTGACCGTGATTTTATTCAAGAGGCGATAATCTATACAGGGTCTCAAGGAACCATCTTTTTTAGCAACAAAAAAGAACCCCGCTCCCAACGGTTAAGAAGATGGCCGAATATGCCCTTTCTCCAAAGACTCCTTAATATAGCTCCGCATGGCAGTATGTTCAGGCACAGATAGATTAAAAAGTCGACCCTTAGGAAACTTACAGCCTGGAATCAAGTCAATAGCACAATCACAGTCCCTGTGCGGTGGAAGAAAACTGGACTTGGGCTCATCGAATACATCCTGAAAATCAGACATAGTAACATAGTAACATAGTTAGTAAGGCCGAAAAAAGACATTTGTCCATCCAGTTCAGCCTATATTCCATCATAATAAATCCCCAGATCTATGTCCTTCTACAGAACCTAATAATTGTATGATACAATATTGTTCTGCTCCAGGAAGACATCCAGGCCTCTCTTGAACCCCTCGACTGAGTTCGCCATCACCACCTCCTCAGGCAAGCAATTCCAGATTCTCACTGCCCTAACAGTAAAGAATCCTCTTCTATGTTGGTGGAAAAACCTTCTCTCCTCCAGACGCAAAGAATGCCCCCTTGTGCCTGTCACCTTCCTTGGTATAAACAGATCCTCAGCGAGATATTTGTATTGTCCCCTTATATACTTATACATGGTTATTAGATCGCCCCTCAGACAAAAACTCTGGAATCTCAGAAGGTGAAGAAGAGGAGATTGACATCAAAGGAACATCATTATGAACCCCCTGACGACCCCAACTAGTCACAGACATGGACTTCCAGTCCAACACAGGATTATGTACCTGCAACCATGGAAAACCCAGCACGATAACATCATGGAAGTTATGCAACACTAGAAATCGACAATCTTCCTGATGGGCTAGCGCCATGCGCATGGTTACCTGTGTCCAAAACTGGGGCTTATTTCTAGCCAAGGGTGTAGCATCAATGCCCCTCAAAGGAATAGGGTTCTGCAAAGGCTGCAAGGGAAAACCACAACGCTTGGCAAACTCAAAATCCATTAAATTCAAGGCGGTGCCTGAATCCACAAACGCCATGACAGAAAATGATGACAATGAGCAGATCAAGGACACAGATAACAGAAATTTAGGTTGTACAGTACTGATGGTAATAGAACTGGCAATCCTCTTTGTCCGCTTAGTGCAGACAGAAATGACATGAGAAGCATCGCCACAATAATAACACAACCTATTTTGACGTCTGAAACCTTGTCGTTCCGTTCTAGACAGAAATCTATCACATTGCATAGGCTCAGAAATTTGCTCTGAGGATAACGCCACAGCACGCACAGTTCTGCGCTCCCGCAGGCGTCGGTCAATCTGAATGGCCAGAGACATAGAATCACTCAGAAAGAAAGGCGTGGGAAACCCCACCATAACATCTTTAACGGATTCAGAAAACCCCCTTCTGAAAATTGCCGCCAAAGCATCATTATTCCATTTAGTCAATACAGACCATTTTCTGAATTTCTGACAATACAATTCTGCCGCCTCTTGACCCTGAGACAGGGCCAACAAGGACTTCTCAGCTTGATCCACAGAATTAGGTTCATCATATAATAGTCCTAAAGCCTGAAAAAAGGAGTCAATATTAAGCAAAGCCGGATTCCCAGATTCCAGGGAAAACGCCCAATCCTGCGGGTCGCCACGCAGCAGGGAGTTTACGATTTTTACCTGCTGAATGGAATCACCAGAGGATCGAGGTCTCAGGTCAAAAAACAGTTTACAGTTGTTTTTAAAACGCAAAAATTTAGACCTGTCACCAGAAAACAAATCAGGAGTAGGAATCTTCGGTTTTAAAGCAGGAGTCTGAACAATATAATCAGAAATACCTTGCACCCTAGCAGCAAGCTGGTCTACACGAGAAGCTAATTCCTGAACATTCATGCTTGCACCAGGCTCCTCAGCCACCCAGATATTAAGAGGGAAGAGAACAGAAAACAGACTGGAGAAAAAAAAATGGCTCAAGAGCTTCCTTCCCTTCTTCTGAGATGCATTTAACTCATTGTTGGCCAGTTGTACTGTTATGATCCGGTGACCTTGGAGGTGCATGAGAACTTTCACTGGAGAAAGTGGCCACTATACTGACCGCAACCCTGAAATTAACCACGCAACTAGAAGTAGCCGTGGAGTGTACCTAACACACCTAGACACCTCATCACAGCCGGAGGACTAAATACCCCTAAAGATGGAAATCGGAATACTATGTTGCCTCAGAGAAAATCCCCAAAGGATAGACAGCCCCCCACTGCAACTCCAGTCAAACCAACCAGACTGAGAAAACACAGACACAGTCTAATCTGGACAAAAGACAAACAAACGAACAGTACTGAAAATAAGCACACTGCATGTGTGCCACAGGAAAAGAAACAGACACTTATCTTTGCTGAACTGGCAGATAAGCAGGAGAGGCCAGGCAGAGATCCAACACTTCTAAAGAAACATTGACAACTGGCAAGGGCTAAAGGATCCTGCACACCTAAATATCCCAGTCAGAATTGTAATTGTCCGATACACCTGGCCAGGACTGCGAGTCAGAGACAACTGCATTCCCACCAACAACCACTGGAGGGAACCCAAGAGCAGAATTCACAACACTCAGTACCAATAGCTGATGTTTTGGTCACTTTTGAATGTTGGTTGTACTTTCACACCTGTGGTAGCGTGAGACCCACACAAGGCTCAGGTAGTGCAGCTCATCCAGGATGGCACATCAATGTGAGCTGTGGCAAGGTTTGCTGTGTCTATCAGCGTAGTGTTCAGATGATGGAGGCTGTTATGATACGGTGGTCTAGGAGTAACAACAAGACAACCAAACCAAATCCCCCACACGAAGTCGGGGACCAACACACCAACGGCGGTTAGCAAAACGTTGAGCCCTTTCCTGAGACCACGTCAAATTGTCCACCACATGAGTCCAAATCTGCTGCAGCCTGTCCACCACAGAATCAACACCAGGACAATCAGAAGGCTCAACCTGCCCAGAAGAAAAACGAGGATGAAAACCAAAATTACAAAAGAAAGGTGAAACCAAAGTAGCCGAACTAGCCCGATTATTAAGGGCAAACTCGGCCAACGGCAAGAAAGACACCCAATCATCCTAATCAGCAGACACAAAGCATCTCAAATAGGTCTCCAAGGTCTGATTAGTTCGCTCAGTTTGGCCATTAGTTTGAGGATGAAACGCCGAAGAAAAAGACAAATCAATGCCCATCCTAGCACAAAAGGCCCGCCAAAATCTAGAAACAAACTGAGAACCTCTGTCAGACACAATATTCTCCGGAATGCCATGCAAACGAACCACATGCTGAAAAAATAATGGAACCAGATCTGAGGAGGAAGGCAACTTAGGCAAAGGTACCAGATGGACCATTTTAGAGAATCGGTCACAAACAACCCAGATAACAGACATCTTCTGGGAAACAGGAAGATCCGAAATAAAATCCATGGAAATATGCGTCCAGGGCCTCTCAGGGACCGGCAAAGGCAAAAGCAACCCACTAGCGCGGGAACAGCAAGGCTTGGCCCGGGCGCAAGTCCCACAGGACTGCACAAAAGCACGCACATCGCGCGACAAGGAAGGCCACCAAAAGGACCTAGCAACCAAATCTCTGGTACCAAAAATCCCAGGATGACCAGCCAACACTGAACAATGAACCTCAGAAATTACCTTACTTGTCCATCTATCAGGAACAAACAGCTTCCCCACTGGACAGCGGTCAGGCCTATCAGCCTGAAATTCCTGAAGCACCCACCGCAAATCAGGGGAGATAGCAGAAAGAATCACCCCCTCTATAAGAATGCCAACCGGCTCAAGGACTCCAGGAGAATCAGGTGAAAAACTCCTAGAGAGGGCATCAGCCTTAACATTCTTAGATCCCGGAAGATACGAGACGACAAAATCAAAACGGGAGAAAAACAGGGACCATCGAGCCTGTCTAGGATTCAGCCGCTTGGCCGACTCGAGGTAAATCAGATTCTTATGATCGGTCAGGACCACAACACGGTGTTTAGCTCCCTCAAGCCAATGTCGCCACTCCTCAAACGCCCACTTCATAGCCAACAACTCTCGATTGCCGACATCATAATTGCGTTCCACAGGCGAAAACTTTCTGGAAAAAAAAGCACACGGTTTCATCAAAGAACCATCAGACTCCCTCTGAGACAAAACGACCCCTGCCCCAATCTCAGAAGCGTCGACCTCAACCTCAAAAGGAAGAGAAACATCCGGCTGACGCAACACAGGGGCAGAAGTAAATCAGCGTTTAAGCTCCTGAAAGGCCTCAACAGCCTCAGAGGACCAATTCGTCACATCAGCGCCTTTCTTCGTCAAATCAGTAAGGGGCCTAACCACACTGGAAAAGTTGGCAATGAAACGGCGATAGAAATTAGCAAAGCCCAAAAATTTTTGAAGACCCTTCACAGATGTTGGTTGGATCCAGTCATGAATAGCTTGGACCTTAACAGGATCCATTTCTATAGACGAGGGAGAGAAAATAAAACCCAAAAAAGAGACCTTCTGAACTCCGAATAGACCCCTTCACAAATAAAGCATTATCACGAAGGATCTGGAACACCATCCTGACCTGCTTCACATGAGACTCCCAATCATCGGAAAAAATCAAAATATCATCCAAATATATGACCATGAATTTATCAAGATAATTGCGGAAAATATCATGCATGAAAGACTGGAACACAGATGGAGCATTAGAGAGCCCAAATGGCATCACAAGGTATTCAAAATGGCCTTCGGGCGTATCAAATGCAGTTTTCCATTCGTCACCCTGTTTAATAAGAACAAGATTATATGCCCCTCGGAGGTCAATCTTAGTAAACCAACTAGCCCCCTTAATCTGAGCAAACAAATCAGTAAGCAAAGGCAAGGGGTATTGGAATTTGACCGTGATCTTATTAAGAAGACGATAATCAATACAGGGTCTCAAGGAGCCATCCTTCTTAGTAACAAAAAAGAAACCCGCTCCCAATGGTGACGAAGAGGGACGAATATGCCCCTTCTCCAAAGACTCCTTAACATAACTCCGCATGGCGGCATGCTCTGGCACAGACAGATTGAACAGTCGGCCCTTAGGGAACTTGCAACCAGGAATCAAGTTAATAGCACAATCACAGTCCCTGTACGGAGGAAGGGAACTGGACTTGGGCTCATCAAATACATCCTGGAAATCCGACTAAAACTCAGGGACCTCAGAAGAGGGGGAAGAGGAAATTGACATCAAAGGAACGTCACTATGTACTCCTCGACAACCCCAACTAGTCACCGACATAGTTTTCCAATCCAGCACCGTATTATGTTCCTGTAACCATGGAAATCCCAGTACAACAACATCATGCAGGTTATGCAACACCAGAAAACGGCAATCTTCCTGATGTGCAGGAGTCATGTACATAGTCATCTGTGTCGAGTACTGAGGTTTATCCTTGGCCAAGGGTGTAGCATCAATACCCCTCAAAGGAATAGGGCTCTGCAAAGGCTGCAAGGAAAAACCACAGCGCCTGGCGAATTCTAAGTCCATTAAGTTCAGGGCAGCGCCTGAATCCACAAATGCCATGACAGAAAAGGACGACAATGAGCAAATCAGGGTCACAGATAAGAGAAATTTAGGCTGTATAGTACTAATGGTAACAGACCTAGCGACTCTCTTAGTACACTTAGGGCAATCAGAGATAACATGAGCCGAATCACCACAGTAAAAACACAGCCTATTCTGACGTCTGAATTCCAGCCGTTCTATTCTAGTCAAAATCCTATCACATTGCATAGGTTCAGGACTTTGCTCAGAGGATACTGCCATATGGTGCACAGCTTTGCGCTCGCGCAGACGCCGATCAATCTGAATGGCTAGAGACATAGATTCGCTCCAACCGGCAGGCGTAGGAAAGCCCACCATAACATCTTTAAGGGCTTCAGAAAGACCTTTTCTGAAAATAGCAGCCAGAGCCTCTTCATTCCATTTAGTGAGCACAGACCATTTTCTAAATTTCTGGCAGTATAACTCTGCCGCTTCCTGACCTTGACACAAGGCCAACAGGGTTTTTTCTGCATGATCCACAGAATTAGGTTCGTCATACAATAATCCGAGCGCTTGAAAAAATGCATCTGCATTCAATAATGCCGGATCCCCTGTTTCAAGAGAAAAAGCCCAGTCTTGAGGGTCACCACGCAGCAAGGATATGATGATTTTTACTTGCTGAATGGAATCACCAGAAGAACGGGGTTTGAAAGCAAAAAACAATTTGCAGTTATTTTTAAAGTTCAAAAACTTGGATCTGTCCCCAAAAAACAAATCAGGAGTAGGAATTCTGGGCTCTAAAGCCGGAGTCTGGACAACATAGTCCTGGATACTCTGTACTCTTGCAGCAAGTTGATCCACACGAGAAAACAAACCCTGAACATCCATGCCAAAGCATATATCCTGAACCACCCAGATATCAAGAGGAAAAAAAAGACAAACCAGAGCACAGAAAAAAAATTGTTCAGAACTTTCTTTTCCTTCTTTTGAGATGCATTTAATTCATTTTTGGCCACTTGTAATGTTATGATACGGAGGTCTAGGAGCAACATGGAACGAGCTCTGAAGGAAGTGGTAACTGTACTGACCGCAGTCCCTAAGCTCAACACAACACTAGAAGTAGCCGTGGAATGCTCCTAACTCTCCCTAGGCATCTCGTCACAGCCTAAGAGCTAACTACCCCTAAAGGAAGAAGCAGGAAAGCTATCTTGCCTCAGAGAAAATCCCCAAAGGATAGATTAGCCCCCTACAAATAATGACTGTGAGTGGAGAGGGAAAAGACATACACAGGATGAAACCAGGATGAGCACAGGAGGCCAGTCTAGCTAAATAGATAGGACAGGATGGAATACTGTGCGGTCAGTATAAAACACTACAAAAATCCACGCAGAGTTTACAAAAAATCTCCACACCTGACTAAAGGTGTGGAGGGCAAATCTGCCTCCCAGAGCTTCCGGCAAGACAGAATTAATTCACACTGATAAGCTGGACAAACATAGAAAGCACAGAATGGATAAGTCCACAATCTATGGACAGAAAAGAGCAAGCAAAAACTTAGCTTTGCTGATCTGGTCAGGATAACAGGGAACTCCTAAGAGATGTGAATCCAACCAGGAACCATTTACAAGTGGCACTGGCTGAAGAAAGAGCCATGCCTAAATAGCCGAGCAGAAGAGAAGATAAGTGGAGGCAGCTGAAGACAGCTAACTCCAAGGAGCAGCCATACCACTAGAAACCACACGAGGGAGCCCAAGAGCAGAACTCACCAAAGTGCCACTTACAACCACCGGAGGGAGCCCAAGAGCGGAATTCACAACAGGAAGCGCTACCAGGGGACAGTCCAGTACACCAGAAGATGTGGAGGGGGCCGTAGGAGTGCAACAACCCAGCAGCAGGACTGCTACCTCAGCCTTTGTGCAAAGAGCAACAGGAGGAGCACTGCCAGAGCCTTGCAAAATGACCTCCAGCAGGCCACAAATGTGCATGTGTCTTCACAAACGGTTAGAAACCGACTCCATGAGGATGGTCTGAGTGCCCGAAGTCCACAGATGGGAGTTGTGCTCACAGCCCAACACCGTGCAGGACGCTTGGCATTTGCCACAGAACACCAGAGTTAGCAAATTCGCCACTGGCGCAATGTGCTCTCCACAGATGAGAGCAGGTTCACACTGAGCACATGTGACAGATGGGACAGAGTCTGGAGACGCTGTGGAGATGTCAGGATACCCGCACTGCACTTGCTAACTGCACTTGCCAGTGTGCATGTTCTGAGTATACAAACTGTGCCAAAAGATACCTGTGGAGCAGGCTTTGTGTCAGGGTCAGGATGAAGCGGATGTATATTGTCAGAAGTTTAGAAAGTGGTCTGTGCTTACTCAGTGGAATGAGTGTGCCCTGGCGGCAATTGCTTTGGCGGCAATTTTCAGAAAGGGTCTTTCTGAATCCGTTAAAGATGTTATGGTGGGGTTTCCCACGCCTTCCGGTCTGAGTGATTCTATGTCTCTGGCCATTCAGATTGACCGGCGCTTGCGGGAGCGCAGAACTATGCGCGCTGTGGCGTTGTCCTCAGAGCAGATTCCTGAGCCAATGCAGTGTGATAGGATTCTGTCTAGAATGGAACGACAAGGATTCAAACGTCAGAATGGGTTGTGTTATTATTGTGGTGACGCTTGTCATGTCATTTCAGTTTGCCCTAAGCGGACAAAGAGGATTGCTAGTTCAGTTACCATCAGTACTGTACAACCTAAATTTCTGTTATCGGTGTCCTTGATCTGCTCATTGTCATCATTTTCTGTCATGGCGTTTGTGGATTCAGGCGCCGCCTTGAACTTAATGGACTTTTGAGTTTGCCAGGCATTGTGGTTTTAAATTGCAGCCTTTGCAGATCCCTATTCCTTTAAGGGGCATTGATGCTACACCCTTGGCTAAAAATAAGCCCCAGTTTTGGACATAGGTGACCATGCGCATGGCGCCAGCCCATCAGGAAGATTGTCGATTTCTGGTGTTGCATAATTTGCATGATGCTATCGTGCTGGGTTCTCCGTGGTTGCAGGTACATAATCCTGTGTTGGATTGGAAGTCCATGTCTGTGACTAGTTGGGGTCGTCAGGGGGTTCATAATGATGTTCCTTTGATGTCAATCTCCTCTTCTTCCTCTTCTGAAATTCCAGAGTTTTTGTCTGTTTTTCAGGATGTATTCGATGAGCCCAAGTCCAGTTTCCTTCCACCGCACAGGGACTGCGATTGTGTTATTGACTTGATTCCAGGCTGTAAGTTTCCTAAGGGTCGACTTTTCAACCTGTCTGTGCCTGAACATACCGCCATGCGGAGCTATATTAAGGAGTCTTTGGAGAAAGGGCATATTCGGCCATCTTCTTCACCGTTGGGAGCGGGGTTCTTTTTTTTTGCTAAAAAAGATGGTTCCTTGAGACCCTGTATTGATTATCGCCTCTTGAATAAAATCACGGTCAAGTTTCAATACCCTTTACCTTTGCTTACCGATTTGTTTGCTAGGATTAAGGGAGCTAGTTGGTTTACGAAGATTGACTTTCGGGGGGCATATAATCTTGTTCGTATTAAGCAGGGTGATGAATGGAAAACTGCGTTTAACACGCCCGAAGGCCATTTTGAATACCTTGTGATGCCATTCGGGCTCACTAAAGCTCCATCTGTTTTTCAGTCCTTCATGCATGATATTTTCCGGACTTATATTGATAAGTTCTTGATTGTATATTTGGACGATATTTTTATTTTTTCCGATGATTGGGAGTCTCATGTGCAACAGGTCAGGATGATATTTCAGATCCTTCGTGAAAATGCCCTGTTTGTGAAAGGGTCTAAGTGTCTCTTTGGGGTGCAGAAGGTCTCTTTTTTGGGCTTTTTTTTTTCTCCCTCGTCTATAGAGATGGATCCGGTTAAGGTTCAGGCCATTCATGATTGGATTCAGCCCACATCCGTAAGGAGCCTTCAGAAATTTTTTGTTTTGCAAATTTTAATCGCCGTTTCATTGCTAATTTTTCCAGCGTGGTTAAACCCTTGACCGATTTGACGAAGAAAGGCGCTGATGTGGCGAATTGGTCCTCTGCGGCTGTCTCTGCCTTTCAGGAGCTTAAACGTCGATTTACTTCTGCTCCGGTGTTGCGCCAACCGGATTTTTTCTCTTCCGTTTCAGGTTGAGGTTGACGCTTCTGAGATTGGGGCAGGGGCCGTTTTGTCTCAGAGGGATCCTGGTGGTTCCTTAATGAAACCGTGTGCCTTCTTTTCCCGTAAGTTTTCGCCTGCTGAACGCAATTATGATGTTGGCAATCGGGAGTTGTTGGCTATGAAGTGGGCGTTTGAGGAGTGGCGACATTGGCTTGAGGGAGCTAAGCACCGTATTGTGGTCTTGACTGATCATAAGAATTTGATTTACCTCGAGTCTGCCAAACGGCTGAATCCTAGACAGGCTTGATGGTCCTTGTTTTTTTCCCGTTTTGATTTTGTGGTCTCGTACCTTCCGGGTTCTAAGAACATTAAGGCTGATGCCCTCTCTAGGAGTTTTTTGCCTGATTCTCCTGAGGTCTTAGAATCGGTCGGTATTCTGAAAGAAGGGGTGGTCCTTTCTGCCATTTCCCCTGATTTACGACGGGTTCTTCAGGAATTTCAGGATGACAAACCAGACCGCTGTCCTGTGGGGAAACTGTTTGTCCTGACAGATGGACTAGTAGAGTGATTTCTGAGGTTCACTGTTCCGCGTTGGCCGGTCATCCTGGCATTTTTGGTACCAGAGACTTGGTTGGTAGGTCCTTTTGGTGGCCTTCTTTGTTGCGTGATGTGCATTCTTTTGTGCAGTCCTTTGGGACTTGTGCGCGGGCCAAGCCTTGTTGTTCCCGTGCTAGTTTTTGCCATTGCCGGTCCCTGAGAGGCCCTGGACGCATATTTCTATGGATTTTATTTCCTATCTTCCGTCTTCCCAGAGAATGTCTGTTATATGGGTGGTTTGTGACCGGTTCTCTAAGATGGTTCATTTGGTGCCTTTGCCTAAATTGCCTTCCTCTTCGGATTTGGTTCCATTGTTTTTTCAGCATGTGGTCCGTTTGCATGGTATTCCGGAGAATATTGTGTCCGACAGAGGTTCCCAGTTTGTTTCTAGGTTTTGGCGGGCCTTTTGTGCTAGGCTGGGCATTGATTTGTCTTTTTCTTCTGCGTTTCATCCTCAGACAAATGGTCAGACCGAGCGAACTAATCAGACTTTGGAGACTTATTTGAGATGCTTTGTGTCTGCTGATCAGGATGATTGGGTGGCTTTCTTGCCATTGGCCGAGTTTGCCCTTAATAATCGGGCTAGTTCGGCTACTTTGGTTTCGCCTTTCTTTTGTAATTTTGGTTTTCATCCTCGTTTTTCTTCTGAGCAGGTTGAGCCTTCTGACTGTCCTGGTGTGGATTCTGTGGTTGACAGGTTGCAGCAGATTTGGGCTCATGTGGTAGAGAATTTGGTGTTGTCTCAGGAGGAGGCTCAACGTTTTGCTAACCGTCGTCGGTGTGTTGGTTCCCGGCTTCGGGTTGGGGATCTGGTCTGGTTGTCTTCCCGTCATGTTCCTATGAAGGTTTCTTCTCCTAAGTTTAAGCCTCGGTTTATTGGTCCTTATAGGATTTCTGAGATTATTAATCCGGTGTCTTTTCGACTGACGCTTCCGGCCTCTTTTGCGATCCATAATGTCTTCCATAGATCTTTATTTTGGAAATATGTGGAGCCCGTTGTTCCTTCTGTTGATCTTCCGGCCCCGGTGTTGGTTGATGGGGAGTTGGAATATGTTGTTGAGAAGATTTTGGATTCCCGTTTTTCGAGGCGGAAGCTTCAGTGTTGTGAATTCTGTTATCGAGCTCTCTCCTGTGGTCATGAATGGTACTTCGGCGAGTTCTGTCCATGGATTCCCTCTGGTGGCTGTGAGTGGAGCTGCTGGTTCTGAGGTTCCATCCACAGGTGACTTAGTTTATTCTTTGGCTGGCTGCTCTATTTAACTCCACTCAGATCGTCTCTCCATGCCAGCTGTCAATGTTCTTGTACTGGTTCAGTTCGCTCTTGGATGTTTTTGGTGACCTGTCTACTCCAGCAGAAGCTAAGTCCCTGCTAGTTAATTATTTGTTCATTGTTTTCTTGTCCAGCTTCCTATCATGATTTTGCCTTGCTAGCTGGAAGCTCTGGGATGCAGAGTGGCACCTCCGCACCGTGAGTCGGTGCGGGGGTCTTTTTGCACACTCTGCGTGGTCTTTTTGTAGTTTTTGTGCTGACCACACAGATAACTTTCCTATCCTCAGTCTATTTAGTAAGTCTGGCCTCCTTTGCTGAAACCTGTTTCATTTCTGTGTTTGTGACTTTCATCTTAACTCACAGTCAATATTTGTGGGGGGCTACCTTTTCCTTTGGGGTATTTCTCTGAGGCAAGGTAGGCTCTTAGGCTGTGAAGAGGCGTCTAGGCAGCGTTAGGTGCGCTCCACGGCTATTTTTAGTGTGTGTGATAGGATTAGGGGTTGCGGTCAGCAGAGCTCCCACTTCCCAGAGCTTGTCCTGTGTTAGTTTAACCATCAGGTCGTTCCGGGTGCTCCTAACCACCAGGTCCATAACAGTACAGCTGGCCCAAAAGTGTTAATGCATCTCAATAGAGGGATAAGAGAAGTTCTGAGACCATTTTTTTCTCTGCAGTGTGTTTTGTCTTTCTTTTCCCCTTAACCTCAGGGTGGTTCAGGACACAGGTGTAGATATGGACATTCAAGGTCTGTCCTCTTGTGTGGATCATCTCACTACAAGGGTACAAAACATTCAAGATTTTGTGGTTCAGAATCCGATGTTAGAGCCTAGAATTCCAATTCCTGATTTGTTTTCTGGGGATAGATCTAAGTTCCTGAATTTCAAAAATAATTGTAAACTGTTTCTTGCTTTGAAACCCCGCTCCTCTGGTGACCCCGTTCAACAAGTAAAAATCATTATTTCTTTGTTGCGTGGCGACCCTCAAGACTGGGCATTTTCCCTTGCGCCAGGAGATCCTGCATTGCGTGATGTAGATGCGTTTTTCCTGGCGCTTGGATTGCTTTATGATGAACCAAATTCAGTGGATCAGGCAGAGAAAATCTTGCTGGCTTTGTGTCAGGGTCAGGATGAAGCGGATGTATATTGTCAGAAGTTTAGAAAGTGGTCTGTGCTTACTCAGTGGAATGAGTGTGCCCTGGCGGCAATTTTCAGAAAGGGTCTTTCTGAAGCCCTTAAGGATGTCATGGTGGGATTTCCCACGCCTGCTGGTCTGAATGAGTCTATGTCCTTGGCCATTCAGATCAATCGGCGCTTGCGAGAGCACAAAGCTGTGCACCATTTGGCGGTATTCTCTGAACATAGGCCTGAGCCTATGCAATGTGATAGGACTTTGACCAGAGCTGAACGGCAAGAACACAGACGTCGGAATGGGCTGTGTTTTTACTGTGGTGATTCCACTCATGCTATCTCCGATTGTCCTAAGCGCACTAAGCGGTTCGCTAGGTCTGCCACCATTGGTACGGTACAGTCTAAATTTCTTTTGTCCGTTACTCTGATTTGCTCTTTGTCGTCCTATTCTGTTATGGCATTTGTGGATTCAGGCGCTGCCCTGAATTTGATGGACTTGGAGTTTGCCAGGCGCTGTGGTTATTTCTTGGAGCCCTTGCAGTATCCTATTCCATTGAGAGGAATTGATGCTACGCCTTTGGCCAAGAATAAGCCTCAGTACTGGACTCAATTGACCATGTGCATGGCTCTTGCACATCAGGAGGATATTCGCTTTTTGGTGTTGCATAATCTGCATGATGTGGTCGTTTTGGGGTTGCCATGGCTACAGGTCCATAATCCAGTATTGGATTGGAAATCTATGTCTGTGTCCGGCTGGGGTTGTCAAGGGGTACATGGTGATGTTCCATTGCTGTCAATTTCGTCTTCCACTCCTTCTGAAGTCCCTGAGTTTTTGTCGGATTACCGGGATGTATTTGATGAGCCCAAATCCAGTGCCCTACCTCCTCATAGGGATTGCGATTGTGCTATTAATTTGATTCCTGGTAGTAAGTTTCTTAAGGGCCGACTGTTCAATTTATCTGTGCCAGAGCACGCCGCTGTGCGGAGTTATATAAAGGAATCCTTGGAGAAAGGGCATATTCGCCCGTCATCATCACCGTTGGGAGCAGGGTTCTTTTTTGTGGCCAAAAAGGATGGTTCTTTGAGACCTTGTATTGATTACCACCTTCTTAATAAGATCACGGTCAAATTTCAGTACCCTTTGCCGCTGCTGTCTGATTTGTTTGCTCGGAGTAAGGGGGCTAGTTGGTTCACCAAGATAGATCTTCGAGGGGCGTATAATCTTGTGCGTATTAAACCGGGCGATGAATGGAAAACAGCATTTAATACGCCCGAGGGCCATTTTGAGTACCTGGTGATGCCATTCGGGCTTTCTAATGCTCCATCTGTATTTCAGTCCTTTATGCATGACATCTTCCGAAAATACCTGGATAGATTTATGATTGTATATTTGGATAATATTTTGGTCTTTTCGGATGATTGGGAGTCTCATGTGAAGCAGGTCAGAATGGTGTTTCAGGTCCTTCGTGCGAATTCCTTGTTTGTGAAGGCGTCAAAGTGTCTCTTTGGAGTTCAGAAGGTTTCATTTTTGGGTTTCATTTTTTCCCCTTCTACTATTGAGATGGACCCTGTTAAAGTTCAGGCCATTTATGATTGGACTCAGCCGACATCTGTGAAGAGCCTGCAGAAGTTCCTGGGCTTTGCTAATTTTTACCGTCGCTTCATCGCTAATTTTTCTAGTGTTGCTAAACCGTTGACTGATTTGACCAAGAAAGGTGCTGATGTGGTCAATTGGTCCTCTGCGGCCGTAGAGGCTTTTCAGGAGTTGAAGCGTCATTTTTCTTCTGCCCTTGTGTTGTGCCAGCCAGATGTTTCGCTCCCATTTCAGGTCGAGGTTGATGCTTCTGAGATTGGAGCAGGGGCTGTTTTGTCTCAGAGAAGTTCTGATGGTTCGGTGATTAAACCATGTGCCTTCTTTTCTAGAAAGTTCTCGCCTGCTGAGCGCAATTATGATGTTGGCAATCGAGAGTTGTTGGCCATGAAGTGGGCATTCGAGGAGTGGCGACATTGGCTTGAAGGAGCCAAGCATCACGTGGTGGTCTTGACGGATCACAAGAATTTGACTTATCTCGAGTCTGCCAAACGGTTGAATCCTAGACAGGCTCGATGGTCGCTGTTTTTCTCCCGTTTTGATTTTGTGGTTTCGTACCTTCCGGGCTCTAAGAATGTGAAGGCTGATGCCCTTTCAAGGAGTTTTGTGCCTGACTCTCCGGGTGTTCCTGAGTCGGCGGGTATTCTCAAAGAGGGTGTAATTTTGTCTGCTATCTCCCCTGATTTGCGGCGGGTGCTGCAGAAGTTTCAGGCTGATAGACCTGACCGTTGTCCAGCGGAGAAACTGTTTGTCCCTGATAGATGGACTAGTAGAGTTATCTCTGAGGTTCATTGTTCGGTGTTGGCTGGTCATCCTGGAATCTTTGGTACCAGAGATTTGGTGGCTAGATCCTTTTGGTGGCCTTCTTTGTCACGGGATGTGCATTCTTTTGTGCAGTCCTGTGGGACTTGTGCTCGGGCTAAGCCCTGCTGTTCTCGTGCCAGTGGGTTGCTTTTGCCCTTGCCGGTCCCGAAGAGGCCCTGGACGCATATTTCCATGGATTTTTTTTCAGATCTCCCTGTCTCTCAAAGGATGTCGGTCATTTGGGTGGTTTGTGATCGCTTCTCTAAGATGGTCCATTTGGTACCCTTGTCTAAATTGCCTTCCTCCTCTGATTTGGTGCCATTATTTTTCCAGCATGTGGTTCGTTTGCTTGGCATTCCGGAGAACATCGTCTCGGACAGAGGTTCCCAGTTTGTTTTGAGGTTTTGGCGGTCCTTTTGTGCTAAGATGGGCATTGATTTGTCTTTTTCTTCGGCTTTCCATCCTCAGACAAATGGCCAAACCGAACTAACTAATCAGACTTTGGAAACATATCTGAGATGCTTTGTTTCTGCTGATCAGGATGATTGGGTGTCCTTCTTGCCTTTGGCTGAGTTCGCCCTTAATAATCGGGCCAGCTCGGCTACTTTGGTTTTGCCTTTTTTCTGTAATTCTGGTTTCCATCCTTGTTTCTCTTCAGGGCAGGTTGAGCCTTCGGACTGTCCTGGTGTGGATTCTGTGGTGGACAGGTTGAAGCAGATTTGGACTCATGTGGTGGACAATTTGACATTGTCCCAGGAGAAGGCTCAATGTTTCGCTAACCGCCGGCGCTGTGTTGGGCCCCGACTTCGTGTTGGGGATTTGGTTTGGTTGTCGTCTCGTTATGTTCCTATGAAGGTTTCCTCTCCTAAGTTTAAGCCTCGTTTCATTGGTCCGTATAAGATTTCTGAAGTTCTCAATCCTGTGTCATTTCGTTTGGCCCTTCCAGCTTCTTTTGCCATCCATAATGTGTTCCATAGGTCGTTATTGCGGAGATACGTGGCGCCTATGGTTCCCTCTGTTGATCCTCCTGGAACGGTGTTGGTCGACGGGGAGTTTGAGTATGTGGTGGAGAAGATTTTAGATTCTCGTATTTCGAGACGGAAACTTCAGTACCTGGTCAAGTGGAAGGGTTATGGTTTGGAAGATAATTCCTGGGTTTTTGCCTCTGATGTTCATGCTGCCGATCTAGTTCGTGCCTTTCATTTGGCTCGTCCTGTTCGGCCTGGGGGCTCTGGTGAGGGTTCGGTGACCCCTCCTCAAGGGGGGGTACTGTTGTGAATTCTGTTATCGAACTCCCTCCTGTGGTCATGAATGGTACTTCGGCGAGTTCTGTCCATGGATTCCCTCTGGTGGCTGTGAGTGGAGCTGCTGGTTCTGAGGTTCCTTCCACAGGTGACTTAGTTTATTCTTTGGCTGGCTGCTCTATTTAACTCCACTCAGATCGTCTCTCCATGCCAGCTGTCAATGTTCTTGTACTGGTTCAGTTCGCTCTTGGATCTTTCTGGTGACCTGTCTACTCCAGCAGAAGCTAAGTCCCTGCTAGTTAATTATTTGTTCATTGTTTTCTTGTCCAGCTTGCTATCATGATTTTGCCTTGCTAGCTGGAAGCTCTGGGATGCAGAGTGGCACCTCCGCACCGTGAGTCGGTGCGGGGGTCTTTTTGCACACTCTGCGTGGTCTTTTTGTAGTTTTTGTGCTGACCGCACAGATACCTTTCCTATCCTCAGTCTATTTAGTAAGTCTGGCCTCCTTTGCTGAAACCTGTTTCATTTCTGTGTTTGTGACTTTCATCTTAACTCACAGTCAATATTTGTGGGGGGCTACCTTTTCCTTTGGGGTATTTCTCTGAGGCAAGGTAGGCTTTATTTTCTATCTCTAGGGCTAGTTAGCTCTTAGGCTGTGAAGAGGCGTCTAGGCAGCGTTAGGTACGCTACACGGCTATCTCTAGTGTGTGTGATAGGATTAGGGGTTGCGGTCAGCAGAGCTCCCACTTCCCAGAGCTTGTCCTGTGTTAGTATAACCATCAGGTCGTTCCGGGTGCTCCTAACCACCAGGTCCATAACACTTCAGTACCTTGTCAAATGGAAGGGTTATGGCCAGGAGGATAATTCTTGGGTTTTTGCCTCTGATGTCCATGCCGCTGATTTGGTTCGTGCCTTTCATCTGGCTCATCCTGATCGGCCTGGGGGCTCTGGTGAGGGTTCGGTGACCCCTCCTCAAGGGGGGGTACTGTTGTGAATTCTGCTTTTGGGCTCCCTCCGGTGGTTGTAGGTGGTAATGCAGTTGTCCCGGGGCTGCAGTCCTGGACAGATGTATCTGCTAATTGCAATTCTGACTGGGGTATTTAGGTTTGCAGGACTCATTAGTCCTTGCCAGTTGTCAATGTTTCTTGGGAAGTGTTGGATCTCTGTCTGGCTTCTCCTGCTTAGCTGCCAATTCAGCAAAGATAAGTGTCTGTTTCTTTTTCCATGGCACACAGCTTGTTTTTTGATTGTATTCCTGCTCTGAGTGTATTTGTCTCTGGAGTTGCAGATATACGTTCCACGTCTTTAGTTAGATGGAGGAATTTTTTGTATAATCTGCTGTGGATATTTTTGGAAGGGTTTTAATACTGACCACACAGAACTCTGTCCTATCCTTTCCTATTTTAGCTAGAGTGGCCTCTTGTGCTAAATCCTATTTTTCTGCCTGTGTGTGTTTTTCCTCTCCTACTCACAGCCAATATTTGTGGGGGGCTGCCTATCCTTTGGGGTTCTGCTCTGAGGCAAGATAGTATTCCTATTTCCATCTATAGGGGTATTTAGTCCTCCGGCTGTGACGAGGTGTCTAGGTTGTTAGGTACATCCCACGGCTACTTCTAGTTGCAGTGTTAAGATCAGGATTTGCGGTCAGTATAGTTACCACTTACTCCAGTGAAAGTTTTCATGCTGCTCCAAGGTCACCGGATCATAACAGACATCATGTCTTGCACCATCCACCAACGTTATGTTGCACCACAGACTGTCCAGGAGTTAGCGGATGCTCTAGTCCAGGTCTGGGAGGAGATCCCTCATGAGACCATCCACCGCCTCCTCAGGAGCATGCCCAGGCGTTGTAGGCAGGTCATACAGGCACATGGAGGCCACACACACTACTGAGCATCATTTCCTTGTCTTGAGACATTTCCACTGAAATTGGATCAGCCTGTAACTTCATTTTCCACTTTGATTTTGAGCATCATTCCAACTCCAGACCTCCGTGGGATTTTAATTTTGATTTACATTGATAATTTTTAGGTTTTATTGTTATAAACACATTCCACTATGTAATGAATAAAGATTTACAACTGGAATATTTCATTCAGTGATATCTAGGATGTGGTATTTTAGTGTTCCCTTTATTTTTTTGAGCAGTGTACATACATACATACGGTGTGGAAAATAAGTATTATCAGAATCTTTTTTACACCATGAGGCGAGACCTTGCATGGAGCACCAGATTGAGGAAGATTGACAGTCATCTTGTGTTTCTTCCATTTTCTAATAATTGTGTCAACATTTGTTGTCTTCTCACCAAGCTGCTTGCCTATTGTCCTGCAGGCCTCTCCAGCCTTGTGCAGGTCTACAGTTTTGTCCCTGCTTTCCTTGGACAGCTCTTTGGTCTTGACCATGGTGGAGAGGTTGGCATATGATTGATTGAGTGTGTGGATAGGTGTCTTTCATACATGTAACCAGTTCAAACAGAAAGTAATTTCACCATCTCCTACATTGCCTGTCACGGCCTATATTGGACTGCACTGGGATGACAATTGCAGCATGCCCAATCGACATGAGAAAATTATCACTGATGTGCACTGCACCATAGTATAACATTGGGCCAAGTGCTATCCGGTAAATAAATGCATACACTCGTATAAGCGAGGCCTCATACAGCATATCTCCCAACTTTCACAGAACAGAAAGCGGGACAAACCATGCGGCGCGAAACCCTGCAGCAAATTTTGACCAGACCCCTATACACACCCCAAGCCATACCCATTTACCATATCTTTCTATCTTGGCAATAGGACATGTCAGAGGGGTGGTGATTATTGCATTTTTGCCTTATTTTTTATTCCTTTCCCCTTTATTTGATGCTTTTTTGGTGCAGATATGAAGCAGCATTTTTAAGGTGGTTTTTAAAGTACAGAAAATCTTTGAATCTTCACTTAACAATGTAAACCTTTTTTACATATATTTTTAGGCTTCACATAGAAATTTCTAGAAAAAAAGAACCAAAACTGCCTAGTTCAGCAGCGTCTTAAGGGTATGTGCACACGTAGATGAAACCTCTGCGGATTTTTCTGCACCTGTTTTGAGAAATCCGCAGGTAAAAAGCACAGCATTTTACCTGCGGATTTATTGCGGATTTTATGCGGTTTTTGTGCTGATTCCACCTGCGGTTTTACACCTGTTGATTCCTATTGTGGAGCAGGTGTAAACCGCTGCGGAATACGCACAAAGAATTGACATGCTGGGGAATAAACAATGCAGCGTTTCCGCATGGTTTTTTCCACAGCATGTGTACTGTGGATTTGGTTTTCCATAGGTTTACATGGTACTGTACAACGCATGGAAAACTGCTGCGAATCTGCAGCGGGCAATCCACTGCGGATCCACAGCAAAATCCGCAACATGTGCACATACCCTTAGACCACAGCGAACGCAGTTTTCATGAAATCACATCCACTTTTGCTTGGACAGTTAAATGCAGCAAATTTCTTTTAAAAAATGCAGCAGATAAAACGTGGCATTTAGGTTACATGTGAGCACAGGTGTTGTGAATTCTGCTTTTGGGCTCCCTCCGGTGGTTGTAGGTGGTAATGCAGTTGTCCCTGGGCTGCAGTCTTGGACAGGTGTATCTGCTGATTGCAATTCTGACTGGGGTATTTAGGTTTGCAGGACTCATTAGTCCTTGTCAGTTGTCAATGTTTCTTGGGAAGTGTTGGATCTTTGTCTGGCTTCTCCTGCTTAGCTGCCAATTCAGCAAAGATAAGTGTCTGTTTCTTTTTCTGTGGCACACAAGCTGTGTGCTTATATTCTGTGCTATTCATTTGTTTTCTCTTGTCCACCTTAGACTGTGTCAGTGTTTTCTCAGTCTTGTTGGATTCTCTGGAGTTGCAGATATTCGCTCCACATCTTTAGTTAGATGGTGGAGTTTTTGTATTTTCTGCTGTGGATATTTTTGGAAGGATTTTAATATTGACCGCTTAGTATCCTGTCCTATCCTTTCCTATTTTAGCTAGAGTGGCCTCTTTTGCTAAATCCTGTTTCCTGCCTGCGTGTGTCTTTTCCTCTACTACTCACAGACAATATTTGTGGGGGGCTGCCTATCCTTTGGGGTTCTGCTCTGAGGCAAGGTAGAATTCCTATTTCCATCTATAGGGGTATTTAGTCCTCCGGCTGTGTCGAGGTGTCTAGGATTTGTTAGGCACACCCCACGGCTACTTCTAGTTGCAGTGTTAAGATCAGGATTTGCGGTCAGTATAGTTACCACCTACTCCAGTGAAAGTTTTCATGCTGCTCCAAGGTCACCTGATCATAACACACAGGGCCGCCATCAGGGCATTACAGCCATGACTGGCGAATGGGGCCTGGTGGGCAGAGGGGCCCGCATCGGGCCCTGTCTCATCTGCTCACCGGGCCCCCCCTGCAGGCGCTGTGGCACACTATTGACGTGCGGGCCCGTGCCTGCACGTCAATAGTTACCAACCGCCGCCAGCCAGTCGGAGGCTGGCAGCTGACTTGAGCGGCCGCAGGGCGCAGTCGCACTTCGCCGGCGTCTGACATCAATCTTTAACATTAGGTACGCATTAGTCTTAGAACTCTTTTTTTTTTGAGAGCGGCGATCTGGGGTGGGTGGCCCGGGGCAGAATGCTGGACAAAGGGGCAGAAAGCTGGACACAGAGGCATTATGCTGGACATGCTGGGGCAGAGATGCTGGACACAGGGGCAGAATGCTGGACACAGGGGCAGAAATCTGGACACAGGGGCATTATGCTGGACACGCTGGGGCAGAGATGCTGGACACAGGGGCAGAATGCTGGACAAAAGGGCAGAAAGCTGGACACAGGGACATTATGCTGGACACAGGGGCATTATGCTGGACACAGGGGCATTATGTTGGACACAGGGGCATTATGCTGGACATGGGCGTTATGCTGGACACAGGGGCAGAGATGCTGGATACAGGGGCAGAGATGCTGGATACAGGGGCAGAATGCTGGACAAAGGGGCAGAATGCTGGACAAAGGGGCAGAAAGCTGGACACAGGGGCAGAGATGCTGGACACAGGGGCAGAATGCTGGACAAAGGGGCAGAATGCTGGACACAGGGGCAGAATGCTGGACAGGGGCAGTATGCTGGACACAGGGGCAGAACGCTGGACACAGGGGCAGAACGCTGGACACAGGGGCAGAACGCTGGACACAGGGGCAGTATGCTGGACACAGGAGCAGTATGCTGGACACAGGAGCAGTATGCTAGACACAGGGGCAGAATGCTGGACAGGGGCAGTATGCTGGACACAGGGGGAGTATGCTGGACACAGGGGCAGAACGCTGGACATGGGCAGTATGCTGGACACAGGGGCAGTATGCTGGACACAGGGGCAGAATGCTGGACACAGGGGCAGTATGCTGGACACAGGGGCAGAATGCTGGACATGGGCAGAATGCTGGACATGGGCAGTATGCTGGACAAAGGGGCAGTATGCTGGACACAGGGGCAGAACGCTGGACACAGGGGCAGAACGCTGGACACGGGGCAGTATTCTGGACACAGGGGCAGAATGCTGGACACGGGCAAAATGCTGGACACAGGGGCAGAATGCTGGATACAGGGGCAGAATGCTGGACACAGGGGCAGATTGCAGATTCGGGGAATGATTGGAGACAGATGGGACAGGATTGCAGACATGGGGGCATGATTGGAGACACTGGGGGCAGAATTGGAGACAGATCGTGCAAGATCATGGGGCAGGATGGATATGATGGAGACAGATGGGTCAGGATGGGGAGATCATATGGGGCAGAATGGATACTCATGAGGGCAGGATGGGAGAACATATGGCTGACACCAGGAATGAGACACACGGTGGCCAGGATGGGGAATATTATTACCATAGGGACTAATTTAGGGATATTATTACTGCAGTGACATATTTATTTTATTTTTTGAGGATACTGTTTTAAATGAGGGGGTGGTCCTGTTACTGTGAGGAGTGATACTATGTCGCCTCTTTTTCTTTATGTGGTGTAATGTAGAAGTTGGGAAAAATTAAGTAGTGTGTTCTACAAGCGGAGCTCGAGATAACTGTGTTATTTCCTGCAGAGACGAGTCCTGGTTGGATGAAGTGATGGCAGTCTGTGCTGGATGAAAGATGTAGGACTTCACCTAGAGACGTCACTGGTGAGTCAGTGTTACCTATACACTAAATGCAAGAGAAAAACACGGCACTGCTCCCACACGTAACAGCGGACCTCAGAGAAACCACTGCTATGTGCCGCTGCTAAGTCTGAACTGCCACAAGGACACCGGGTGCACTCAAGAAGGACATGTCAATCCAGCAAAAAAAAAGAATAAAAGAAAGTCTTTTATTCTTTTTGACAAATGTCTTGAAAAAAGACAAATGTCTTTTTTCGGCCTCAAATGTCTTTTTTCGGCCTTACTAACTATGTTACTATAGATCTGGGTATTTATTATAATGGAATATAGGCTGAACTGGATGGACAAATGTATTTTTTCGGCCTTACTAACTATGTTACTATGTTACTAAAGTGCACTCACCAGTCCTTGAAAATAATATGCCTTTATTCAGAACATGTGCAGGAACTTACAGGAGAACATGGAATGACGGACTCTCCTCCAGGCCCTTGGGAACCATATTTCTGTTAAAAAAAAAAAGAATTAAAATAAAAAATAATGATATACCGTATATACTCGTGTATAAGCCGAGATTTTCAGCCCACTTTTTTGGGCTGAAAGTGCCCCTCTCAGCTTATACTCGAGTCGTTGTCCCAGGGGGTCGGCGGGGGAGGGGGAGAGGCGGCTGTGACATACTCACCTGCTCCTGGCGCGGTCCCTGCATGTCCTATGGTCTCTGGGCAGCTTTTCCTGTGTTCAGTGGTCACATGGTACCGCTCATTAAAGTAATGAATATGGACTCATATTCATTACTTTAATTAGTGGTACGTGACCGCTGAACATAGGAAGATGCCGTCGGCTCCCAGAGACCATCTGAAAATGAGACGCTGCCAGGGACCACGCCGGGAGCAGGTGAGTATGACAGGGGAGGTGAGCATTGCTTGATATTCACCTGTCCCTGTTCCACCGCTGCGCGCCACTCTGTCTTCCGTCCTCTGGCTGTGACTGTACAGGTCAGAGGGCGCGATGACGTAGTTAGTGTGCACGCCGCCCTCTGCCTGAACAGTCACTGTGGAGGATGGAAGACAGAGCGGCGCGCAGCGGTGGAACGGGGAAGGTGAATATCGCAAGTGCCGGGGGCGTGAGCGAAGAGAGGTGAGTATGTGATTTTTTTTTTATTTTAATCGCAGCATCAGCATATGGGGCATAATGTGTGGAGCATCTTATGGGGCATAATGTGTGGAGCATCTTATGGGGCATAATCTGTGGAGCATTTTATGGGGCATAATGTATGGAGCATTTTATGGGGCATAATCTATGGAGCATTTTATGGGGCATAATCTAGAGAGCATTTTATGGGGCATAATCTATGGAGCATTTTATGGGGCATAATCTATGGAGCATCTTATGGGGAATAATTTATGGAGCATCTTATGGGGCCATCAACCTTTATGCAGCATTATATGGGGCAAATGTTTCTATGGAGCATCATATGGGGCCATTATTAACCTTTGTGCAGCATTATATATTTTAATATGGAGCATCTTATTTGGCGTATTTTGTATGGAGCATCTGATGGGGCCATCATGAACTGTATGGAGGCTCCTGATTCAATATGGATATTCAAAAGCACTTATCCTACTGATGTCTCAATTAATTTTACTTTTATTGCTATTTTTATTTTTGAAATTTACCAGTAGCTGCTGCATTTCCCACCCAAGGCTTATACTCGAGTCATTAAGTTTTCCCAGTTTTTTTGTGGCAAAATTATGGGGGTCGGCTAAAACTTGGGTCGGCTTATACTTGAGTATATATGGTACTTACCTTCCGATGGCCCCCGAAGTCCTCCCGCCTCTCAGCGGTGCACGCGGCGGCTTCCGTTCCCATGGATGCATTGAGTGAAGGACATGGGATTACATCGCGGTCACATGACCGTGATGTCACAAAGGTCCTTCCCGCAATGCATCCCTGGGAACGGAAGCCGCCAGGAGCGCCGCTGAGGAGATCGGGGGCCGTCAGAAGGTGAGAATAACTAACTATTTTTTTTATTATTATTATTTTTAACATTCTATCTTTTACTATTGATGATGCATAGGCAGCATCAATAGTAAAAAGTTGGTCACACTTATTAAGCACTATGCTTGACAAATGTGACCAACCTGTCAATCAGTTTTCCAAGCGATGCTACAGATCACTTGGAAAACGCTAGCATTCTGCAAGCTAATTACGCTTGCAAAACACTAGTGTTTAGTGGGAATATGCACGCCAATTCTGCATGCGTTATACCCACGGCAGGGAGTTGCAGAATTGCCATGGAAATTTCCGCTGCAATTCTGCAACGTGTGCACATAGCCTTATTATCATTGAATTATTGTTCCCTGGCTGCCGTTTGTTGACTAGCTGCTGATTAGCTATTGTATCTGTCCTTGTATTTCAGTTCTAGTATTGTTCTACTATCTTTGGGTTTGAATGTTTGCTAATATGTATGAATGTTTGTTAATATATTGACCCATTGGTGCTCTGCATATGAAGGACCGAGTAGAGTTCTACCCACGGGGAGAGAGAGCAGGTGTTCAGTGGTATGAGCCAGGGTACATTCAGTCTTTCCAAAGACAGCTGGTCCAGTGGACGAGAGCATCCACTTAACCTGTATCTCTACAGTGTTTCTATTATACTTTTCCTCTGATTGTCCCACTCCTGGTTTTGGCTTACAAATACTGATGTAAAATACTGATCAAATACTGAACGTGTGAATGTACCTTTATAAGAACAAGCAAATCTGAGTTTTTCTTCTCCTCTAGAATACAGCAACATAGAAATACCTAGCTATTTGCAAATCTATCTCTATGTACCAGTGAAATCTGCCTGCAATGTCAAAGTCTGCAATACAGCTGAAGATACCCAAATTTTACTCTTCTGTGATCAGTGCAGCCTGTGGCTTATAGTTTTAGGTCATGGGTTCAAGTCCTAGGGAAACCAGGAAAAAAAGAGAATTTTTTATTTAATTAATGTAAGTGCAGAGAGACCGGCCCACCTCCCAACGAGGAGGAGCTACAGAGTTAAGAAGACATCGGAGAGAAGCCATGATGTGGCGGGACTTTGTGTGTTGAATTTTCAGCAGAGGATCACAGCAAAAATTGAAGTGGCTTTTTGAAGATGTAGGCCCAATAAATTAATATTAGATTATAGACCCTCTCAATACAGGGCCATATTTAAACCTCATGCTGCCAAAGACACAAAGCCTAAATACGTTCCCATTAGTGTTTTTCAGGATTGGAATATCTTTTGCCTATCACTAGGACATACCATTCAGTGAGGTTTCTACTGTGATTGCATAACACAAGTATAATCAAACTCATTTTTACTGCCTAGGACCAATTGGATATTTATACCATCACTAGATTGTGGCCCGATTCTAACGCATCGGATATTCTATAATATGCATGTCCCCGTAGTATATGGACAATGATGATTCCAGAATTCGCGGCAGACTGTGCCCGTCGCTGATTGGTCGAGGCAACCTTTATGACATCATCGTCGCCATGGCAACCATTATGACATCTACGTCGTTCCTGTGCCCGTCGCTGATTGGTCGAGGCGAACTCGCGGCAGACTGTATCCGTCACTGATTGGTCGAGGCAACCTTTATGACATCATCGTCGCCATGCTGTGCCCGTCGCTGATTGGTCGAAGCCTGGCGGCCTCGACCAATCAGAGAGCAGGGATTTCCAGGACAGACAGACAGACAGACGGAAAAACCCTTAGACAATTATATATATAGATTTGGGGGCCGTACAAAATTATACTACTATATACACTATATTTAGTGAAACATTTAATTACCTCCCCCCTAATGTGATGGCTGGAACAATTTCTCTTTGGTTGGACATGATTAATAGGTGGTATTGATGATGTTATTCTCAACTGTTATTCCAGATTTGGGAATTCTGTGGCAAACTTGACTCAATGTGATGATACATCTTGTAAAGAACTCGCAGCAGTAAGGGTAGGTGCACATGGTCAGTAAACACTGCAGGTTGGACGCTGCATATTTCCACAGCATCTAACCCACAGCACCCAGATGTTAAAGCATAGTGGATGGGATTTCAAGAAATCCCATGGCCACTATGCGTCCAGAGACACCCATGAATCACCCGCGGAGACGGACATGTGGCGCGTCTTTCCAGACCGCATCATGCCTATTTATCTTGCAGAGACGCAAGTCTCCACAAGATAAATACAACTCATACAAAGTATTGGACTCAATGACCAAAGTGTGAACGTGATCCTACATATTGCACATATACCAACTTATGCTTCAGCACACTTCTTTGGTTTCGCTGTAGTTTCTTGAACTTTGAGCAAACGGGGAGCCTGACCCTTTTTGAGTTAGGCATTTCATCATTATAGCTTCCTATGGACAGGTGTCTGAACAGTTGGGACTGTATCCTGCTCTGCCGTATCTGTTGAGGTCGACTGACACAAGGTGAGGTGTTAATACAAGAGATACAGTGGGTATGGAAAGTATTCAGACCCCTTTAAATTTTTCACTCTTAATTTCATTGCAGCCATTTGCAGCCATGGAAACACGGACAGGGAGAAACACACTGACATATGCGCAGACCCATTCATGTGAATGCTTCTACATGTGTGTCTCCAGTACAGAGGACTTAACCAGTATTAGCCAGGGTCCCTTCTTAAATAATATCAGATAAATGTTATTCAATATGGCTGGTCAAATTACCTTAATTTTTACATGGATCACATGTTTGGGTAAAAGCAATCGCTGCATGCTTTATTCGCTTCTGTACTTTGGAAAGGACTTTCCCATTCAAGTTTATAGGTGCATGAAATCAGATCCCATAAAGACCACCCGTATAGCATTGGATTGTTATGGAAACTGGGGGAAATTTTAATACTTGCTGATGTTTAATGACGGCTGCAGTACGGATAACAATACAGATAAAAAATCATCTCGTATTGACCTTGAGAATCATAATGGCAGGTCAGTTTCAGCATTTAGTGAACCTAGTTAAAAAACAAAAACAAGTGTGGAATTTCACTTTTTTTGCAATTTCACCGTACTTGGAATTTGTTTCCTGTTTTCTAGTTCATGACCTGGTAAAATCAATGGTGTCGTTCAAAAGTGCAACTTGTCCTGCAAAAAACAAGCCCTCACATGGCCATATTGATGGAAAAATAAAAAAGTTATGGCTCCGGGAAGAAGGGGAGCGAAAAACGAAAACACAAAACCGAACAAAGCTCCAGAGGTTAAGGGGTTAAAATGGTCCCTAGCCACAGATGGCTGTTAATTTTGATAATCTGATGGTACCTTCACATTAAGCGACGCTGCAGCGATACCGACAACGATCCGGATCGCTGCAGCGTCGCTGTTTGGTCGCTGGAGAGCTGTCACACAGACCGCTCTCCAGCGACCAACGATGTCGGTAACCAGGGTAAACATCAGGGAACTAAGCGCAGGGCCGCGCCTAGTAACCCGATGTTTACCCTGGTTACCATCCTAAAAGTAAAAAAAAACAAACAGTACATACTTACCTACAGCCGTCTGTCCTCCAGCGCTGTGCTCTGCACTCCTCCTGTACTGTCTGTGTGAGCACAGCAGCCGGAAAGCAGAGCGGTGACGTCACCGCTCTGCTTTCCGGCTGACCGACGCTCACAGCCAGTACAGGAGGAGTGCAGAGCACAGCGCTGGAGGACAGACGGCTGTAGGTAAGTATGTACTGTTTGTTTTTTTTACTTTTAGGATGGTAACCAGGGTAAACATCGGGTTACTAAGTGCGGCCCTGCGCTTAGTTACCCGATGTTTACCCTGGTTACCAGTGAAGACATCGCTGGATCGGTGTCACACACGCCGATCCAGCGATGTCAGCAGGAGTCCAGCGACGAAATAAAGTTCTGGACTTTATTCAGCGACCAACGATCTCCCAGCAGGGGCCTGATCGTTGGTCGCTGTCACACATAACGATTTCATTAACGATATCGTTGCTACGTCACAAAAAGCAACGATATCATTAACAATATCGTTATGTGTTATGTGTGAAGGTACCTTAAGTCAGTGTGAGGCGGTCATTTAGGAGCGCTGAGGAGGCAGCCCCAGGGATAGGGAAGGTGCCGAATACCGCCGCAGCTCCAGCCGAAAACCTCCAAAGGAGGATGGACACAAAATTAAATAGTAGAAATCTGTCACAGGATCACTGAAAGGCGACTCTGACACAAGATAGAGTTTAGCCACAATGCGTTTCGACGGAAATACCGTCTTTATCAGGTGGGAGTTCTGCAAATGATACTTCTTAGATTTGGGCAACAATAAGTCACCCCAAAGGGTAACTTCAATGAAGAGATCCAGGGAGGTATAAATTAAGGCTTTATTAAGGAACCAAAGTAAAATGCATAAAAAATGCCCAAGCACCTAAACATAAGGTGGAGGCTATGTGCAGTATATTATTATGAAACATCACTTACAAGGTAGTATACATATAACAACACATAGGCTAAATATGTCCCCCCGGAAGAAGCCTGGTGCGAAACGTGCGTTGGGGTGAGGTGGAGTGCTGTGCTGTCTGTAGGTAGATATGATTTTACAAACCGTTTAGGTAGATTACTACTGTGGCTATACATTGGGCATGCTTGTGCAGCCATATATATATTTAGCCTATGTGTTGTTATATGTATACTACCTTGTAAGTGATGTTTCATAATAATATACTGCACATAGCCTCCACCTTATGTTTAGGTGCTTGGGCATTTTTTATGCATTTTACTTTGGTTCCTTAATAAAGCCTTAATTTATACCTCCCTGGATCTCTTCATTGAAGTTACCCTTTGGGGTGACTTATTGTTGTGCATAGTGTATTGGAAGTGCCAGTTTTGTTATTTTTTGGACATTGGTGATTATATTCTTAGATTTGGGGTCTGCCTAAAACACAGTAGTGGGGGGTCTGGAAATATGGCCTCTAGTGGTCACCTACAATCCAAATCAGGAGGTGCTAAGGGGAGCTGCACGGAAATTACAACCTTTACTACAAAAAGATGCCCGCTTACAATCCATATTTCCAGACCCCCAACTACTGTGTTTTAGGCAGCCCCAAATCTAAGAAGCATCATTGTCAAGAGCTCCCTGTCCTCTCCAACAGCTGCAGGTACCTTTCCTTGCAAACAGAAAAAATGTAAAACCTGTCCATTTATAATGACCACGGACAAGATAAAGATCCCCAATTCACATCAGGACTACAAGATACCAGGTACTTTCTGCTGCGTCACTTCTAATGTGGTGTACCTAATCATTTGTACTAAATGTCCAACTGGGGGTCTGTATGTGGGGGAGACAGGGCAAAAGCTTAGAACAAGAATGAATTCTCACCGCCACACAATAAGAGAAAAAAGAATGGATCTACCTGTGGTAAACCATTTTTGTCTCCCCAATCATGGCATTATGGACATGAAATTACTTGTATTAAAAGGTAGCTTCAATCTCAGAGAGACAGAAGAGTCTGGGAATATAAGCTAATAATGACCTTTGACACTCTCTCAGTGCAGGAATGAATGTGTCGCATAGATTTATGTCTTTTTACATTAACTAAGGAATTTGCTCCTCAGACCATATGGGGTCATCATAACAGAACCAAACCCCAATCAGAGGACATTAAAACATTCCTTATCTATGAACTGTTCCAATATTTATGGACATAACTGTTTATCACTCACATAATGCTAATTCTGCTTCATGTCACCTGTCTTATCTATGGCGTTTTTCTGTGATGTGTTGTGCATAAATATGTGATTCTTCAGAATTTCTTTTAGTCTATGCCTGATGAAGAGACCTGTGTTGTATCGAAAGCTTGCAATTTGTTACCATCTTTTCAGTTAGCCATTAAAAGGTATCAACCACAGAGGACTCTCAATTCTAAATTATTATATTGCACATAAAAATGGAGTGCCCCCAGACGCAGGGCCGCGGGGTACTCGTACTGGTCCTCTCTGTCTCGGTGCTGGGGTTGTCACGGTGGCTGGACCCGGTCCGTGACCCTGCTAAGGGGCGTCCAATAAAAGGGGTGATGAAAGTTTGTCAAGGGTTCGTGACGCAACCTGGGGTATTCGGTCAGGGTGACCGACGCTGCTTAGGGGTCCGCTGGGGTGATGGAATGGCAGCTAGATGGTATACCTTCCCACAGGTGAAGTGTATCCCCAGGGCTTCCCAGTAGAGTAGGTGGCGAGGATGTGAGGCGCAGTTAATAACGAGGACACAGGGTTGCAGTCTCTTTACCTTTTTACTGAAGACTTCGGGATCCGCAATCCAGAGCACTGCTAACAGGGCTGGCTGAGTCCGGCCGGTCCGAAGGCACATCCAGAGTTCCCTTTGCAGGTGGAAATCAGTGCCTACCAACTAGCGCCTGTGTGTTGTAGTCCTTCCCTGCTGAGCATTCGGGATAGTCCTAACAACTTTCGTATTCGTTCTTTCTCTTCTCCGTTCCCCAAGTTTATCTGGATAGGACGCACCCATATGACGGGTAGGCTCGGAGCTATTCTGGGACCCTAGAGATGCCCCTCTCCAACTTTGCCCCCTATGTCTGCTTAGGTGATGTAAGGTAGATAGCCAACCTAAAATCAACTGTCCTGCCGCTGTTTGAAGTAATGCTTGAAGTCTGTTACTTCCTCAGCGTTCCGGCCACCGGCTACGCGCCTCAATAGGATGTTGCCGATCTCGGGGCACGACTCCTACTGGTTATCTCCTTGTGCTGCGATTTCGTTTCTCACTTCTCCACAATATCCTTCACTTCGTGTCCTTCCTTAGGATGCCGCCGCAAGGTAGTGCAGGCGCGGCTCCGTAACGTTCTGTCCTTTCTGCTAGGTACCTGCCAGGAACCCACCCCTGACAGGTCCTCCCTGGAGCTCTCCCAGCCTGCGTTCTGACCTAACTTCCTATCCAACCCCCAGTTTTACCAAAGTGTGAGGAGTGGCCTAATACATAGTGCCTTTTGCTCCCCCTGGTGGCCAGAGTGTGAAGTGTAATGTGTGACTGTGATACCTGGTCAGGTGAACTCCTTTAGTGCAATCAGACATAACATCACTCCTCTTAGTGGCAGAGCGACATTACTGCAACGACCAGGACTCTGGTGCGCTGCAAAAATATTTCATATCATATACTGAACACAAAAGATTTGCAACACAAATTAACTAAACGATTACCTAAGTATTGATAGTATTTTATTTTCAACTCATTAAAGAGTCTTTTGGATAAAAAACATTTTTGCTTTTTTCCTTCTGGTGCAAAGATGAACAGATTTACAGCAGATCCAACTCTTGAACAGGCCACATACAGTTGATCATGAGAAAAGCATGGAGATTGCAAATCGATCTCTACTACTTTCAAGGACTGTCCCTGAGCCTTGTTAATGGACATTGCAAATGCCAGTCGAAGTGGAAACAGGAAGCCTTTAAAATCAAAAGGCAAATCAGATGGAATGAGTGGAATTCTTGGAATAAAAATGTCCTCTCCTTTGGCACATCCTGTTGCTGAGCTGTGTATCTAATCCTATCCTGTGTGATACCATCTGCTGAGCTATGTATCTAATTCTGTCCTTGTGGGATACTGTCTACTGAGCTGTGTACCTAATCCTATCCTGTGTGATACTGTCTCCTGAGCTGTGTGTTATGACCTGGTGGTTAGGAGCACCCGGAATGACCTGATAGTTAAAACTCACACAGGACAAGCTCTGGGATGTGGGAGCTCTGCTGACCGCAACCCCTAATCCTATCACACACACTAGAAATAGCCGTGGAGCGCTCCTGACTCGACCTAGGCGCCTCGTCACAGCCTAAGAGCTAGCTAGCCCTAGAGAAGAAAATAAAGCCTACCTTGCCTCAGAGAAATTCCCTAAAGGAAAAGGCAGCCCCCCCACATATATTGACTGTGAGTAAAGATGAAAGTCACAAACGCAGAAATGAAACAGGTTTCAGCAAAAGGAGGCCAGACTTACTAAATAGACAGAGGATAGGAAAGGTAGCTTTGCGATCAGCACAAAAAACTACAAAAGACCACGCAGAGTGTGCAAAAAGACCTCCGCACCGACTAACGGTGCGGAGATGCCACTCTGCATCCCAGAGCTTCCAGCTAGCAAGACAAAATCATGATATCCAGCTGGACAAGAAAACAATGAACGAATTAGATACTATCAGGAACTTAGCTTCTGCTGGAGTAGACAGGTCACCAGTAAGATCCAAGAGCGAACTGAACCAATGCAGAAACATTGACAGCTGGCATGGAGTAACGATCTAAGTGGAGTTAAATAGAGCAGCCAACCAAAGGATAAACCACGTCACCTGTGTAAGGAACCTCAGAAGCAGCAGCTCCACTCACAGCCACCAGAGGGAGTCCATAGACAGAGCTCGCCGAAGTACCATTCACGACCACAGGAGGGAGTTCGACAACAGAATTCACAACAGCTGTGTATCTAATCCTATCCTGTGTGATACTGTCTGCTGAGCCATGTTTCTAATCCTATCCTGTGTGATACTGTCTGCTGAGCCGTGTATCTAATCCTCTCCTGTGTGATACTGTCTGCTGAGTTGTACATCTAATCCTATCCTGTGTGATACAGTCTGCTGAGCTGTGTATCTAATCCTATCCTGTGTGATACAGTCTGCTGAGTTGTGTATCTAATCCTATCCTGTGTGATACTGAGCCGTGTATCGAATCCTATCCTGTGTGATACAGTCTGCTGAGCTGTGAATCTAATCCTATGCTGTGTGATAGTCTACTGAGCCGTGTGTCGAATCCTATCCTGTGTGATACAGTCTGGTGAGCCATGTATCGAATCCTATCCTGTGTGATACTGTCTGCTGAGCCATGTATCTAATCCTATCCTGTGTGATGCTGTCTGCTGAGTCGTGTATCTAATCCTATCCTGTGTGATATAGTCTGCTGAGCTGTGTATCTAATCCTATCCTGTGTGATACAGTATGCTGAGCTGTGTATTGAATCCTATCCTGTGTGATACTGTCTGCTGAGCCGTGTATCTAATCCTTTCCTGTGAGTTACTGTCTGCTGACCAGTGCATCGAATCCAATCCTGTGTGATACAGTCTGCTGAGCTGTGTATCTAATCCTATCCTGTGTGATACAGTCTGTTGAGCCATGTATTGAATCCTATCCTGTGTGATACTGTCTGCTGAGCCGTGCATCTAATCCTATCCTGTGTGATACAGTCTGCTGAGCTGTGTATCTAATCCTATCCTGTGTGATACAGTCTGCTGAGTTGTGTATCTAATCCTATCCTGTGTGATACTGAGCCGTGTGTCGAATCCTATCCTGTGTGATACAGTCTGGTGAGCCATGTATCGAATCCTATCCTGTGTGATACTGTCTGCTGAGCCGTGTATCTAATCCTATCCTGTGTGATGCTGTCTGCTGAGCCGTGTATCTAATCCTATCCTGTGTGATATAGTCTGCTGAGCTGTGTATCTAATCCTATCCTGTGTGATACAGTATGCTGAGCTGTGTATTGAATCCTATCCTGTGTGATACAGTCTGCTGAGCAGTGCATCTAATCCTATCCTGTGTGATACTGTCTGCTGAGCCGAGTATCTAATCCTATGTGATACTCTCTGCTGAGCTGTGCATCTAATCCTTTCCTGATGTGATACTGTATGCTGAGCCGTGTATCTAATCCTATCCTGTGTGATACTGACTGCTGAGCTGTGCATCTAATCCTCTCCTGTGTGATATTGTCTGCTGAGCCGTGAATCTAATCCTCTCCTGTGTGATGCTGTCTGCTGAGCCGTGTATCTAATCCTCTTCTGTGAGTTACTGTCTGCTGAGCCATGTCTCTAATCCTATCCTGTGTGATATTGTCTGGTGAGCTGTGTATCTAATCCTATTCTGTGTGATACAGTCTGCTGAGCTGTGTGTCTAATTCTATCCTGTGCGATACTGTCTGCTGAGCCGTGTATCTAATCCTATCCTGTGTTACTGGCTGCTGAGCTGTGTATCTAATCCTATTCTGTGTGATATAGTCTGCTGAGCCGTGCATCTAATCCTATCCTGTGTGATACAGTCTGCTGAGCCGTGTATCTAATCCTATCCTGTGTGATACAGTCTGCTGAGCCGTGTATCTAATCCTATCCTGTGAGATACTGTCTGCTGAGCCGTGTATCTAAATCTATCCTGTGAGATACTGTCTACTGAGCTGTGTATCTAATCCTATCCTGTGTGATACTGTCTGCTGAGCTGTGTATCTAATCCTATCCTGTGTGATACTGTCTGCTGAGCTGTGTTTCTTATCATATGCTGTGTTACTGACTGCTGAGCTGTGTATCTAATCCTATCCTGTGTGATACAGTCTGCTGAGCCGTGTATCTAATTCTATCCTGTGTGATACAGTCTGCTGAGCTGTGTATCTAATCCTCTCCTGTGTGATACAGTCTGCTGAGCTGTGTATCTAATCCTCTCCTGTGTGATACAGTCTGCTGAGCTGTGTATCTAATCCTCTCCTGTGTGATACAGTCTGCTGAGCTGTGTATCTAATCCTCTCCTGTGTGATACAGTCTGCTGAGTTGTGTATCTAATCCTCTCCTGTGAGTTACTGTCTGCTGAGCTGTGTATCTAATCCTATCCTGTGTGATAGTCTGCTGAGCCGTGTATCTAATTCTATCCTGTGTGATACAGTCTGCTGAGCCGTGTATCTAATTCTATCCTGTGTGATACTGTCTGCTGAGCTGTGTATCTAATCCTCTCATGTGTGATACTGGGCTGTGTATCTAAATCTATCCTGTGTGATACTGGGCTGTGTATCTATTCCTATCCTGTGTGATACTGTCTGCTGAGCCGTGTATCTAATCCTATCCTATGTGATACTGACTGCTGAGCCGTGTATCTAATCCTCTCCTGTGTGATACAGTCTGCTGAGCCGTGTATCTAATCCTATCCTGTGTGATATTGTCTGCTGAGCCGTGTATCTAATCCTCTCCTGTGTGATACTGTCTGCTGAGCCGTGTATCTAATCCTATCTTGTGTGATACTGTCTGCTGAGCCGTATATCTAATTCTATCCTGTGTGATACAGTCTGCTGAGCCGTGTATCTAATTCTATCCTGTGTGATACTGTCTGCTGAGCTGTGTATCTAATCCTCTCCTGTGTGATACTGTCTGCTGAGCTGTGTATCTAATCCTCTCCTGTGTGATACAGTCTGCTGAGCCGTGTATCTAATCCTATCCTGTGTGATACTGTCTGCTGAGCCGTGTATCTAATCCTTTCCTGTGAGTTACTGTCTGCTGAGCTGTGTATCTAATCCTATCCTGTGTGATATTGTCTGCTGAGCCGTGTATCTAATCCTCTCCTGTGTGATACTGTCTGCTGAGCCGTGTATCTAATCGTATCTTGTGTGATACTGTCTGCTGAGCCGTGTATCTAATTCTATCTATATATAAATAAGATTAAAATAGATAAGTCTCCGGGTCCGGATGGCATACACCCACGAGTACTAAGAGAACTAAGTAATGTAATAGATAAACCATTATTTCTTATTTTTAGAGACTCTATAGCGACAGGGTCTGTTCGGCAGGACTGGCGCATAGCAAATGTGGTGCCAATATTCAAAAAGGGCTCTAAAAGTGAACCTGGAAATTATAGGCCAGTAAGTCTAACCTCTATTGTTGGTAAAATATTTGAAGGGTTTCTGAGGGATGTTATTCTGGATTATCTCAATGAGAATAACTGTTTAACTCCATATCAGCATGGGTTTATGAGAAATCGCTCCTGTCAAACCAATCTAATCAGTTTTTATGAAGAGGTAAGCTATAGGCTGGACCACGGTGAGTCATTGGACGTGGTATATCTCGATTTTTCCAAAGCGTTTGATACCGTGCCGCACAAGAGGTTGGTACACAAAATGAGAATGCTTGGTCTGGGGGAAAATGTGTGTAAATGGGTTAGTAACTGGCTTAGTGATAGAAAGCAGAGGGTGGTTATAAATGGTATAGTCTCTAACTGGGTCGCTGTGACCAGTGGGGTACCGCAGGGGTCAGTATTGGGACCTGTTCTCTTCAACATATTCATTAATGATCTGGTAGAAGGTTTACACAGTAAAATATCGATATTTGCAGATGATACAAAACTATGTAAAGCAGTTAATACAAGAGAAGATAGTATTCTGCTACAGATGGATCTGGATAAGTTGGAAACTTGGGCTGAAAGGTGGCAGATGAGGTTTAACAATGATAAATGTAAGGTTATACACATGGGAAGAGGGAATCAATATCACCATTACACACTGAACGGGAAACCACTGGGTAAATCTGACAGGGAGAAGGACTTGGGGATCCTAGTTAATGATAAACTTACCTGGAGCAGCCAGTGCCAGGCAGCAGCTGCCAAGGCAAACAGGATCATGGGGTGCATTAAAAGAGGTCTGGATACACATGATGAGAGCATTATACTGCCTCTGTACAAATCCCTAGTTAGACCGCACATGGAGTACTGTGTCCAGTTTTGGGCACCGGTGCTCAGGAAGGATATAATGGAACTAGAGAGAGTACAAAGGAGGGCAACAAAATTAATAAAGGGGATGGGAGAACTACAATACCCAGATAGATTAGCGAAATTAGGATTATTTAGTCTAGAAAAAAGACGACTGAGGGGCGATCTAATAACCATGTATAAGTATATAAGGGGACAATACAAATATCTCGCTGAGGATCTGTTTATACCAAGGAAGGTGACGGGCACAAGGGGGCATTCTTTGCGTCTGGAGGAGAGAAGGTTTTTCCACCAACATAGAAGAGGATTCTTTACTGTTAGGGCAGTGAGAATCTGGAATTGCTTGCCTGAGGAGGTGGTGATGGCGAACTCAGTCGAGGGGTTCAAGAGAGGCCTGGATGTCTTCCTGGAGCAGAACAATATTGTATCATACAATTATTAGATTCTGTAGAAGGACGTAGATCTGGGGATTTATTATGATGGAATATAGGCTGAACTGGATGGACAAATGTCTTTTTTCGGCCTTACTAACTATGTTACTATGTATGTTACTATCCTGTGTGATACTGTCTGCTGAGCCGTGTATCTAATTCTATCCTGTGTGATACTGTCTGCTGAGCTGTGTATCTAATCCTCTCCTGTGTGATACTGTCTGCTGAGCTGTGTATCTAATTCTCTCCTGTGTGATACTGACTGCTGAGCCGTGTATCTAATCCTATCCTGTGTGATACTGTCTGCTGAGCCGTGTATCTAATCCTTTCCTGTGAGTTACTGTCTGCTGAGCTGTGCATCGAATCTAATCCTGTGTGATACAGTCTGCTGAGCCGTGTATCTAATCCTATCCTGTGTGATATTGTCTGCTGAGCCGTGTATCTAATCCTCTCCTGTGTGATACTGTCTGCTGAGCCGTGTATCTAATCCTATCTTGTGTGATACTGTCTGCTGAGCCGTGTATCTAATCCTATCCTGTGTGATACTGTCTGCTGAGCCGTGTATCTAATCATATCTTGTGTGATACTGGCTGCTGAGCCGTGTATCAAATCCTCTCCTGTGTGATAGTGACTGTTGAGCCATGTATCTAATCCTATCCTGTGTGACACTGACTGCTGAGCCGTGTATCTAATCCTATCCTGTGTGATACTGTCTGCTGAGCTGTGTATCTAATCCTATCCTGTGTGATATTGTCTGCTGAGCCGTGTATCTAATCCTTTCCTGTGAGTTACTGTCTGCTGACCTGTGTATCTAATTCTATCCTGTGTGATATAGTCTGTTGAGCTGTGTATCTAATCCTATCCTGTGTGATACAGTCTGCTGAGCCATGCATCTAATCCTCTCCTGTGTGATACTGTCAGCTGAGCCATGTATCTAATCCTATCCTGTGTGATACAGTCTGCTGAGCTGTGTATCTAATCCTATCCTGTGTGATACTGACTGCTGAGCCGTGTATCTAATCCTATCCTTTGTGATACTGACTGCTGAGCCGTGTATCTAATCCTATCCTGTGTGATACAATCTGCTGAGCCATGCATCTAATCCTCTCCTGTGTGATACTGTCTGCTGAGCCATGTATCTAATCCTATCCTGTGTGATACAGTCTGCTGAGCTGTGTATCTAATCCTATCCTGTGTGATACAGTCTGCTGAGCCGTGTATCTAATCCTCTCCTGTGTGATACAGTCTGCTGAGCTGTGTATCTAATCCTATCCTGTGTGATATTGTCTGCTGAGCCGTGTATCTAATCCTCTCCTGTGTGATGCTGTCTGCTGAGCCGTGTATCTAATCCTCTCCTGTGTGATACAGTCTGCTGAGCTGTGTATCTAATCCTCTCCTGTGTGATACAGTCTGCTGAGCCGTGTATCTAATCCTCTCCTGTGTGATACAGTCTGCTGAGCCGTGTATCTAATCCTCTCCTGTGTGATACTGTCTGCTGAGCCGTGTATCTAATCCTATCCTGTGTGATACAGTCTGCTGAGCCGTGTATCTAATCCTCTCCTGTGTGATACAGTCTGCTGAGCTGTGTATCTAATCCTATCCTGTGTGATATTGTCTGCTGAGCTGTGTATCTAATCCTATCCTGTGTGATATTGTCTGCTGAGCCGTGTATCTAATCCTCTCCTGTGTGATGCTGTCTGCTGAGCCGTGTATCTAATCCTCTCCTGTGTGATACAGTCTGCTGAGCTGTGTATCTAATCCTATCCTGTGTGATATTGTCTGCTGAGCCGTGTATCTAATCCTCTCCTGTGTGATACAGTCTGCTGAGCCGTGTATCTAATCCTCTCCTGTGTGATACAGTCTGCTGAGCCGTGTATCTAATCCTATCCTGTGTGATACAGTCTGCTGAGCTGTGTATCTAATCCTATCCTGTGTGATACAGTCTGCTGAGCCGTGTATCTAATCCTATCCTGTGTGATTTTGTCTGCTGAGGCGTGAATCTAATCCTCTCCTGTGTGATGCTGTCTGCTGAGCCGTGTATCTAATCCTCTCCTGTGTGATGCTGTCTGCTGAGCCGTGTATCTAATCCTCTCCTGTGTGATACAGTCTGCTGAGCCGTGTATCTAATCCTATCCTGTGTGATACAGTCTGCTGAGCTGTGTATCTAATCCTATCCTGTGTGATACAGTCTGCTGAGCCGTGTATCTAATCCTATCCTGTGTGATACAGTCTGCTGAGCCGTGTATCTAATCCTATCCTGTGTGATTTTGTCTGCTGAGGTGTGAATCTAATCCTCTCCTGTGTGATGCTGTCTGCTGAGCCGTGTATCTAATCCTCTCCTGTGTGATGCTGTCTGCTGAGCCGTGTATCTAATCCTCTCCTGTGTGATACAGTCTGCTGAGCTGTGTATCTAATGCTATCCTGTGTGATATTGTCTGCTGAGCCGTGTATCTAATCCTCTCCTGTGTGATGCTGTCTCCTGAGCCGTGTATCTAATCCTCTCCTGTGTGATACAGTCTGCTGAGCCGTGTATCTAATCCTCTCCTGTGTGATACAGTCTGCTGAGCCGTGTATCTAATCCTCTCCTGTGTGATACAGTCTGCTGAGCTGTGTATCTAATCCTCTCCTGTGTGATACAGTCTGCTGAGCCGTGCATCTAATCCTCTCCTGTGTGATACAGTCTGCTGAGCTGTGTATCTAATCCTCTCCTGTGTGATACAGTCTGCTGAGCCGTGTATCTAATCTTATGCTGTGTGATACAGTCTGCCGAGCCGTGTATCTAATCCTCTCCTGTGTGATACAGTCTGCTGAGCTGTGTATCTAATCCTCTCCTGTGTGATACAGTCTGCTGAGCCGTGTATCTAATCCTCTCCTGTGTGATACAGTCTGCTGAGCCGTGTATCTAATCCTCTCCTGTGTGATACAGTCTGCTGAGCTGTGTATCTAATCCTCTCCTGTGTGATACAGTCTGCTGAGCCGTGTATCTAATCCTATCCTGTGTGATATTGTCTGCTGAGCTGTGTATCTAATCCTCTCCTGTGTGATACAGTCTGCTGAGCCGTGTATCTAATCCTCTCCTGTGTGATACAGTCTGCTGAGCCGTGTATCTAATCCTATCCTGTGTGATACAGTCTGCTGAGCCGTGTATCTAATCTTATCCTGTGTGATAGTCTGCCGAGCCGTGTATCTAATCCTCTCCTGTGTGATACAGTCTGCTGAGCTGTGTATCTAATCCTCTCCTGTGTGATACAGTCTGCCGAGCCGTGTATCTAATCCTCTCCTGTGTGATACAGTCTCCTGAGCTGTGTATCTAATCCTCTCCTGTGTGATACAGTCTGCTGAGCCGTGTATCTAATCCTCTCCTGTGTGATACAGTCTGCTGAGCTGTGTATCTAATCCTCTCCTGTGTGATACAGTCTGCTGAGCCGTGTATCTAATCCTATCCTGTGTGATATTGTCTGCTGAGATGTGTATCTAATCCTCTCCTGTGTGATACAGTCTGCTGAGCCGTGTATCTAATCCTATCCTGTGTGATACAGTCTGCTGAGCCGTGTATCTAATCTTATCCTGTGTGATACAGTCTGCCGAGCCGTGTATCTAATCCTCTCCTGTGTGATACAGTCTGCTGAGCTGTGTATCTAATCCTCTCCTGTGTGATACAGTCTGCTGAGCCGTGTATCTAATCCTCTCCTGTGTGATACAGTCTGCTGAGCCGTGTATCTAATCCTCTCCTGCGTGATACAGTCTGCTGAGCCGTGTATCTAATCCTCTCCTGTGTGATATAGTCTGCTGAGCCGTGTATCTAATCCTCTCCTGTGTGATACAGTCTGCTGAGCCGTGTATCTAATCCTCTCCTGTGTGATACAGTCTGCTGAGCTGTGTATCTAATCCTATCCTGTGTGATATTGTCTGCTGAGCTGTGTATCTAATCCTTTCCTGTGTGATACAGTCTGCTGAGCCGTGTATCTAATCCTCTCCTGTGTGATACAGTCTGCTGAGCTGTGTATCTAATCCTCTCCTGTGTGATACAGTCTGCTGAGCCGTGTATCTAATCCTATCCTGTGTGATATTGTCTGCTGAGCCGTGTATCTAATCCTCTCCTGTGTGATACAGTCTGCTGAGCCGTGTATCTAATCCTCTCCTGTGTGATACAGTCTGCTGAGCCGTGTATCTAATCCTATCCTGTGTGATACAGTCTGCTGAGCCGTGTATCTAATCTTATCCTGTGTGATACAGTCTGCCGAGCCGTGTATCTAATCCTCTCCTGTGTGATACAGTCTGCTGAGCTGTGTATCTAATCCTATCCTGTGTGATACAGTCTGCTGAGCCGTGTATCTAATCCTCTCATGTGTGATAGTCTGCTGAGCTGTGTATCTAATCCTCTCCTGTGTGATACAGTCTGCTGAGCCGTGTATCTAATCCTCTCCTGTGTGATACAGTCTGCTGAGCTGTGTATCTAATCCTCTCCTGTGTGATACAGTCTGCTGAGCCGTGTATCTAATCCTATCCTGTGTGATATTGTCTGCTGAGCCGTGTATCTAATCCTCTCCTGTGTGATACAGTCTGCTGAGCTATGTATCTAACCCTCTCCTGTGTGATACAGTCTGCTGAGCCGTGTATCTAATCCTATCCTGTGTGATACAGTCTGCTGAGCCGTGTATCTAATCCTATCCTGTGTGATACAGTCTGCTGAGCCGTGTATCTAATCCTCTCCTGTGTGATACAGTCTGCTGAGCCGTGTATCTAATCCTATCCTGTGTGATACAGTCTGCTGAGCCGTGTATCTAATCCTCTCCTGTGTGATACAGTCTGCTGAGCTGTGTATCTAATCCTCTCCTGTGTGATACAGTCTGCTGAGCTGTGCATCTAATCCTCTCCTGTGTGATACAGTCTGCTGAGCTGTGTATCTAATCCTCTCCTGTGTGATACAGTCTGCTGAGCCGTGTATCTAATCTTATGCTGTGTGATACAGTCTGCCGAGCCGTGTATCTAATCCTCTCCTGTGTGATACAGTCTGCTGAGCTGTGTATCTAATCCTCTCCTGTGTGATACAGTCTGCTGAGCCGTGCATCTAATCCTCTCCTGTGTGATACAGTCTACTGAGCCGTGTATCTAATCCTCTCCTGTGTGATACAGTCTGCTGAGCTGTGTATCTAATCCTCTCCTGTGTGATACAGTCTGCTGAGCTGTGTATCTAATCCTATCCTGTGTGATATTGTCTGCTGAGCTGTGTATCTAATCCTATCCTATGTGATACAGTCTGCTGAGCCGTGTATCTAATCCTATCCTGTGTGATATTGTCTGCTGAGCTGTGTATCTAATCCTCTCCTGTGTGATACAGTCTGCTGAGCCGTGTATCTAATCCTCTCCTGTGTGATACAGTCTGCTGAGCCGTGTATCTAATCCTATCCTGTGTGATACAGTCTGCTGAGCCGTGTATCTAATCTTATCCTGTGTGATAGTCTGCCGAGCCGTGTATCTAATCCTCTCCTGTGTGATACAGTCTGCTGAGCTGTGTATCTAATCCTCTCCTGTGTGATACAGTCTGCCGAGCCGTGTATCTAATCCTCTCCTGTGTGATACAGTCTCCTGAGCTGTGTATCTAATCCTCTCCTGTGTGATACAGTCTGCTGAGCCGTGTATCTAATCCTCTCCTGTGTGATACAGTCTGCTGAGCTGTGTATCTAATCCTCTCCTGTGTGATACAGTCTGCTGAGCCGTGTATCTAATCCTATCCTGTGTGATATTGTCTGCTGAGCTGTGTATCTAATCCTCTCCTGTGTGATACAGTCTGCTGAGCCGTGTATCTAATCCTATCCTGTGTGATACAGTCTGCTGAGCCGTGTATCTAATCTTATCCTGTGTGATACAGTCTGCCGAGCCGTGTATCTAATCCTCTCCTGTGTGATACAGTCTGCTGAGCTGTGTATCTAATCCTCTCCTGTGTGATACAGTCTGCTGAGCCGTGTATCTAATCCTCTCCTGTGTGATACAGTCTGCTGAGCCGTGTATCTAATCCTCTCCTGCGTGATACAGTCTGCTGAGCCGTGTATCTAATCCTCTCCTGTGTGATATAGTCTGCTGAGCCGTGTATCTAATCCTCTCCTGTGTGATACAGTCTGCTGAGCCGTGTATCTAATCCTCTCCTGTGTGATACAGTCTGCTGAGCTGTGTATCTAATCCTATCCTGTGTGATATTGTCTGCTGAGCTGTGTATCTAATCCTTTCCTGTGTGATACAGTCTGCTGAGCCGTGTATCTAATCCTCTCCTGTGTGATACAGTCTGCTGAGCTGTGTATCTAATCCTCTCCTGTGTGATACAGTCTGCTGAGCCGTGTATCTAATCCTATCCTGTGTGATATTGTCTGCTGAGCCGTGTATCTAATCCTCTCCTGTGTGATACAGTCTGCTGAGCCGTGTATCTAATCCTCTCCTGTGTGATACAGTCTGCTGAGCCGTGTATCTAATCCTATCCTGTGTGATACAGTCTGCTGAGCCGTGTATCTAATCTTATCCTGTGTGATACAGTCTGCCGAGCCGTGTATCTAATCCTCTCCTGTGTGATACAGTCTGCTGAGCTGTGTATCTAATCCTCTCCTGTGTGATACAGTCTGCTGAGCCGTGTATCTAATCCTCTCATGTGTGATACAGTCTGCTGAGCTGTGTATCTAATCCTCTCCTGTGTGATACAGTCTGCTGAGCCGTGTATCTAATCCTCTCCTGTGTGATACAGTCTGCTGAGCTGTGTATCTAATCCTCTCCTGTGTGATACAGTCTGCTGAGCCGTGTATCTAATCCTATCCTGTGTGATATTGTCTGCTGAGCCGTGTATCTAATCCTCTCCTGTGTGATACAGTCTGCTGAGCTATGTATCTAACCCTCTCCTGTGTGATACAGTCTGCTGAGCCGTGTATCTAATCCTATCCTGTGTGATACAGTCTGCTGAGCCGTGTATCTAATCCTATCCTGTGTGATACAGTCTGCTGAGCCGTGTATCTAATCCTCTCCTGTGTGATACAGTCTGCTGAGCCGTGTATCTAATCCTATCCTGTGTGATACAGTCTGCTGAGCCGTGTATCTAATCCTCTCCTGTGTGATACAGTCTGCTGAGCTGTGTATCTAATCCTCTCCTGTGTGATACAGTCTGCTGAGCCGTGTATCTAATCCTATTCCGTGTGTTAGTCTGCTGAGCTGTGTCTAATCCTCTCCTAACATACAGAATAGGATTAGATACACAACTCAGCACACAGTATCACACAGGAGAGTATTAGACACACAGCTCAGCAGACTGTATGATACTGTGTGCTGAGCTGTGTATCTAATCCTATCTTGTGTGATACTATCTCCTGGGCCGTGTATCTAATCCTATCCTGTGTTACTGACTGCTGACCTGTGCATCTAGTCCGATCCTGTGTGATATTGTCTGCTGAGCTGTGTATCTAATCCTATCCTGTGTGATATTGTCTGCTGAGCCGTGTATCTAATCCTCTCCTGTGTGATGCTGTCTGCTGAGCCGTGTATCTAATCCTATCCTGTGTGATATTGTCTGCTGAGCCGTGTATCTAATCCTCTCCTTTGTGATGCTGTCTGCTGAGCCGTGTATCTAATCCTCTCCTGTGTGATACAGTCTGCTGAGCCGTGTATGTAATCCTATCCTGTGTGATATTGTCTGCTGAGCTGTGTATCTAATCCTATCCTGTGTGATATTGTCTGCTGAGCCGTGTATCTAATCCTCTCCTTTGTGATGCTGTCTGCTGAGCCGTGTATCTAATCCTCTCCTGTGTGATACAGTCTGCTGAGCCGTGTATCTAATCCTCTCCTGTGTGATACAGTCTGCTGAGCCGTGTATCTAATCCTCTCCTGTGTGATACAGTCTGCTGAGCCGTGTATCTAATCCTATCCTGTGTGATACAGTCTGCTGAGCTGTGTATCTAATCCTATCCTGTGTGATACAGTCTGCTGAGCCGTGTATCTAATCCTATCCTGTGTGATTTTGTCTGCTGAGGCGTGAATCTAATCCTCTCCTGTGTGATGCTGTCTGCTGAGCCGTGTATCTAATCCTCTCCTGTGTGATGCTGTCTGCTGAGCCGTGTATCTAATCCTCTCCTGTGTGATGCTGTCTGCTGAGCCGTGTATCTAATCCTCTCCTGCGTGATATAGTCTGCTGAGCTGTGTATCTAATCCTATCCTGTGTGATATTGTCTGCTGAGCCGTGTATCTAATCCTCTCCTGTGTGATACAGTCTGCTGAGCCGTGTATCTAATCCTGTCCTGTGTGATACAGTCTGCTGAGCCGTGTATCTAATCCTCTCCTGTATGATACAGTCTGCTGAGCCGTGTATCTAATCCTCTCCTGTGTGATACAGTCTGCTGAGCCGTGTATCTAATCCTATCCTGTGTGATACAGTCTGCTGAGCCGTGTATCTAATCCTATCCTGTGTGATATTGTCTGCTGAGCCGTGAATCTAATCCTCTCCTGTGTGATACAGTCTGCTTAGCCGTGTATCTAATCCTATCCTGTGTGATACAGTCTGTTGAGCTGTGTATCTAATCCTATCCTGTGTGATACAGTCTGCTGAGCCATGTATCTAGTCCTATCCTGTGTGATATTGTCTGCTGAGCCGTGAATCTAATCCTATCCTGTGTGATACAGTCTGCTGAGCTGTGTATCTAATCCTATCCTGTGTGATACAGTCTGCTGAGCCGTGTATCTAATCCTATCCTGTGTGATACAGTCTGCTGAGCCGTGTATCTAATCCTATCCTGTGTGATACAGTCTGCTGAGCTGTGTATCTAATGCTATCCTGTGTGATATTGTCTGCTGAGCCGTGTATCTAATCCTCTCCTGTGTGATGCTGTCTGCTGAGCCGTGTATCTAATCCTCTCCTGTGTGATACAGTCTGCTGAGCCGTGTATCTAATCCTCTCCTGTGTGATGCTGTCTGCTGAGCCGTGTATCTAATCCTCTCCTGTGTGATACAGTCTGCTGAGCTGTGTATCTAATGCTATCCTGTGTGATATTGTCTGCTGAGCCGTGTATCTAATCCTCTCCTGTGTGATACAGTCTGCTGAGCTGTGTATCTAATGCTATCCTGTGTGATATTGTCTGCTGAGCCGTGTATCTAATCCTCTCCTGTGTGATGCTGTCTGCTGAGCCGTGTATCTAATCCTCTCCTGTGTGATACAGTCTGCTGAGCTGTGTATCTAATGCTATCCTGTGTGATATTGTCTGCTGAGCCGTGTATCTAATCCTCTCCTGTGTGATGCTGTCTGCTGAGCCGTGTATCTAATCCTCTCCTGTGTGATACAGTCTGCTGAGCCGTGTATCTAATCCTCTCCTGTGTGATACAGTCTGCTGAGCCGTGTATCTAATCCTCTCCTGTGTGATACAGTCTGCTGAGCCGTGTATCTAATCCTATCCTATGTGATACAGTCTGCTGAGTCGTGTATCTAATCCTATCCTGTGTGATATTGTCTGCTGAGCCGTGTATCTAATCCTCTCCTGTGTGATACTGTCTGCTCAGCCGTTTATCTAATCCTATCCTGTGTGATACAGTCTGCTGAGCCGTGTATCTAATCCTGTCCTGTGTGATACAGTCTGCTGAGCCGTGTATCTAGTCCTATCCTGTGTGATATTGTCTGCTGAGCCGTGAATCTAATCCTCTCCTGTGTGATGCTGTCTGCTGAGCCGTGTATCTAATCTTATCCTGCGTGATACAGTCTGCTGAGCCGTGTATCTAATCCTCTCCTGTGTGATACAGTCTGCTGAGCCGTGTATCTAATCCTATCCTGTGTCATACAGTCTGCTGAGCCGTGTATCTAATCTTATGCTGTGTGATACAGTCTGCCGAGCCGTGTATCTAATCCTCTCCTGTGTGATACAGTCTGCTGAGCTGTGTATCTAATCCTCTCCTGTGTGATACAGTCTGCTGAGCCGTGCATCTAATCCTCTCCTGTGTGATACAGTCTGCTGAGCCGTGTATCTAATCCTCTCCTGTGTGATACAGTCTGCTGAGCTGTGTATCTAATCCTCTCCTGTGTGATACAGTCTGCTGAGCCGTGTATCTAATCCTCTCCTGTGTGATACAGTCTGCTGAGCTGTGTATCTAATCCTCTCCTGTGTGATACAGTCTGCTGAGCCGTGTATGTAATCCTATCCTGTGTGATATTGTCTGCTGAGCTGTGTATCTAATCCTATCCTGTGTGATATTGTCTGCTGAGCCGTGTATCTAATCCTCTTCTGTGTGATGCTGTCTGCTGAGCCGTGTATCTAATCCTCTCCTGTGTGATACAGTCTGCTGAGCTGTATATCTAATCCTATCCTGTGTGATATTGTCTGCTGAGCCGTGTATCTAATCCTCTCCTTTGTGATGCTGTCTGCTGAGCCGTGTATCTAATCCTCTCCTGTGTGATACAGTCTGCTGAGCCGTGTATCTAATCCTCTCCTGTGTGATACAGTCTGCTGAGCCGTGTATCTAATCCTCTCCTGTGTGATACAGTCTGCTGAGCCGTGTATCTAATCCTATCCTGTGTGATACAGTCTGCTGAGCTGTGTATCTAATCCTATCCTGTGTGATACAGTCTCCTGAGCTGTGTATCTAATCCTATCCTGTGTGATTTTGTCTGCTGAGGCGTGAATCTAATCCTCTCCTGTGTGATACAGTCTGCTGAGCCGTGTATCTAATCCTATCCTGTGTGATACTGTCTGCTGAGCCGTGTATCTAATCCTATACTGTCTGCTGAGCCGTGAATCTAATCCTCTCCTGTGTGATACAGTCTGCTGAGCCGTGTATCTAATCCTATCCTGTGTGATAGTCTGCTGAGCTGTGTATCTAATCCTATCCTGTGTGATACAGTCTGCTGAGCCGTGTATCTAGTCCTATCCTGTGTGATATTGTCTGCTGAGCCGTGAATCTAATCCTATCCTGTGTGATACAGTCTGCTGAGCTGTGTATCTAATCCTATCCTGTGTGATACAGTCTGCTGAGCCGTGTATCTAATCCTATCCTGTGTGATACAGTCTGCTGAGCCGTGTATCTAATCCTATCCTGTGTGATTTTGTCTGCTGAGGCGTGAATCTAATCCTCTCCTGTGTGATGCTGTCTGCTGAGCCGTGTATCTAATCCTCTCCTGTGTGATGCTGTCTGCTGAGCCGTGTATCTAATCCTCTCCTGTGTGATGCTGTCTGCTGAGCCGTGTATCTAATCCTCTCCTGTGTGATACAGTCTGCTGAGCTGTGTATCTAATCCTATCCTGTGTGATATTGTCTGCTGAGCCGTGTATCTAATCCTCTCCTGTGTGATGCTGTCTGCTGAGCCGTGTATCTAATCCTCTCCTGTGTGATACAGTCTGCTGAGCCGTGTATCTAATCCTCTCCTGTGTGATACAGTCTGCTGAGCCGTGTATCTAATCCTCTCCTGTGTGATACAGTCTGCTGAGCCGTGTATCTAATCCTCTCCTGTGTGATACAGTCTGCTGAGCCGTGTATCTAATCCTATCCTATGTGATACAGTCTGCTGAGTCGTGTATCTAATCCTATCCTGTGTGATATTGTCTGCTGAGCCGTGTATCTAATCCTCTCCTGTGTGATACTGTCTGCTCAGCCGTGTATCTAATCCTATCCTGTGTGATACAGTCTGCTGAGCCGTGTATCTAATCCTATCCTGTGTGATATTGTCTGCTGAGCCGTGAATCTAATCCTCTCCTGTGTGATACAGTCTGCTGAGCCGTGTATCTAATCCTATCCTGTGTGATACAGTCTGCTGAGCCGTGTATCTAATCCTATCCTGTGTGATATTGTCTGCTGAGCCGTGAATCTAATCCTCTCCTGTGTGATACAGTCTGCTGAGCCGTGTATCTAATCCTATCCTGTGTGATATTGTCTGCTGAGCCGTGAATCTAATCCTCTCCTGTGTGATGCTGTCTGCTGAGCCGTGTATCTAATCTTATCCTGTGTGATACAGTCTGCTGAGCCGTGTATCTAATCTTCTCCTGTGTGATACAGTCTGCTGAGCCGTGTATCTAATCCTGTCCTGTGTGATACAGTCTGCTGAGCTGTGTATCTAATCCTATCCTGTGTGATACAGTCTGCTGAGCCGTGTATCTAGTCCTATCCTGTGTGATATTGTCTGCTGAGCCGTGAATCTAATCCTCTCCTGTGTGATGCTGTCTGCTGAGCCGTGTATCTAATCCTCTCCTGTGTGATACAGTCTGCTGAGCCGTGTATCTAATCCTATCCTGTGTGATACAGTCTGCTGAGCTGTGTATCTAATCCTCTCCTGTGTGATACAGTCTGCTGAGCTGTGTATCTAATCCTCTCCTGTGTGATACAGTCTGCTGAGCCGTGTATCTAATCTTATGCTGTTTGATACAGTCTGCCGAGCCGTGTATCTAATCCTCTCCTGTGTGATACAGTCTGCTGAGCTGTGTATCTAATCCTCTCCTGTGTGATACAGTCTGCTGAGCCGTGCATCTAATCCTCTCCTGTGTGATACAGTCTGCTGAGCCGTGTATCTAATCCTCTCCTGTGTGATACAGTCTGCTGAGCTGTGTATCTAATCCTCTCCTGTGTGATACAGTCTGCTGAGCCGTGTATCTAATCCTATCCTGTGTGATATTGTCTGCTGAGCTGTGTATCTAATCCTCTCCTGTGTGATACAGTCTGCTGAGCCGTGTATCTAATCCTCTCCTGTGTGATACAGTCTGCTGAGCCGTGTATCTAATCCTATCCTGTGTGATACAGTCTGCTGAGCCGTGTATCTAATCTTATCCTGTGTGATACAGTCTGCCGAGCCGTGTATCTAATCCTCTCCTGTGTGATACAGTCTGCTGAGCTGTGTATCTAATCCTCTCCTGTGTGATACAGTCTGCCGAGCCGTGTATCTAATCCTCTCCTGTGTGATACAGTCTCCTGAGCTGTGTATCTAATCCTCTCCTGTGTGATACAGTCTGCTGAGCCGTGTATCTAATCCTCTCCTGTGTGATACAGTCTGCTGAGCTGTGTATCTAATCCTCTCCTGTGTGATACAGTCTGCTGAGCCGTGTATCTAATCCTATCCTGTGTGATATTGTCTGCTGAGCTGTGTATCTAATCCTCTCCTGTGTGATACAGTCTGCTGAGCCGTGTATCTAATCCTATCCTGTGTGATACAGTCTGCTGAGCCGTGTATCTAATCTTATCCTGTGTGATACAGTCTGCCGAGCCGTGTATCTAATCCTCTCCTGTGTGATACAGTCTGCTGAGCTGTGTATCTAATCCTCTCCTGTGTGATACAGTGTGCTGAGCCGTGTATCTAATCCTCTCCTGTGTGATACAGTCTGCTGAGCTGTGTATCTAATCCTCTCCTGCGTGATACAGTCTGCTGAGCCGTGTATCTAATCCTCTCCTGCGTGATACAGTCTGCTGAGCCGTGTATCTAATCCTCTCCTGTGTGATACAGTCTGCTGAGCCGTGTATCTAATCCTCTCCTGTGTGATACAGTCTGCTGAGCTGTGTATCTAATCCTATCCTGTGTGATATTGTCTGCTGAGCTGTGTATCTAATCCTTTCCTGTGTGATACAGTCTGCTGAGCCGTGTATCTAATCCTCTCCTGTGTGATACAGTCTGCTGAGCTGTGTATCTAATCCTCTCCTGTGTGATACAGTCTGCTGAGCCGTGTATTTAATCCTATCCTGTGTGATATTGTCTGCTGAGCCGTGTATCTAATCCTCTCCTGTGTGATACAGTCTGCTGAGCCGTGTATCTAATCCTCTCCTGTGTGATACAGTCTGCTGAGCCGTGTATCTAATCCTGTCCTGTGTGATACAGTCTGCTGAGCCGTGTATCTAATCTTATCCTGTGTGATACAGTCTGCCGAGCCGTGTATCTAATCCTCTCCTGTGTGATACAGTCTGCTGAGCTGTGTATCTAATCCTCTCCTGTGTGATACAGTCTGCTGAGCCGTGTATCTAATCCTCTCATGTGTGATACAGTCTGCTGAGCTGTGTATCTAATCCTCTCCTGTGTGATACAGTCTGCTGAGCCGTGTATCTAATCCTCTCCTGTGTGATACAGTCTGCTGAGCTGTGTATCTAATCCTCTCCTGTGTGATACAGTCTGCTGAGCCGTGTATCTAATCCTATCCTGTGTGATATTGTCTGCTGAGCCGTGTATCTAATCCTCTCCTGTGTGATACAGTCTGCTGAGCTATGTATCTAATCCTCTCCTGTGTGATACAGTCTGCTGAGCCGTGTATCTAATCCTATCCTGTGTGATACAGTCTGCTGAGCCGTGTATCTAATCCTATCCTGTGTGATACAGTCTGCTGAGCCGTGTATCTAATCCTCTCCTGTGTGATACAGTCTGCTGAGCCGTGTATCTAATCCTATCCTGTGTGATACAGTCTGCTGAGCTGTGTATCTAATCCTCTCCTGTGTGATACAGTCTGCTGAGCTGTGTATCTAATCCTCTCCTGTGTGATACAGTCTGCTGAGCCGTGTATCTAATCCTATTCTGTGTGTTAGTCTGCTGAGCTGTGTCTAATCCTCTCCTAACATACAGAATAGGATTAGATACACAACTCAGCACACAGTATCACACAGGAGAGTATTAGACACACAGCTCAGCAGACTGTATGATACTGTGTGCTGAGCTGTGTATCTAATCCTATCTTGTGTGATACTATCTCCTGGGCCGTGTATCTAATCCTATCCTGTGTTACTGACTGCTGAGCTGTGCATCTAGTCCTATCCTGTGTGATACTGCGTGCCGAGCTGTGTATCTAATCCAATCCTGTGTGAGTCTGCCGAGCTGTGTATCTAATTCTATCCTGTCTGCTGAGCCGTGTATCTATTCCTATCCTGTGTGGTACTGGGCTGTGTATCTAACCCTATCCCGTGTGATACTGTCTGCTGAGCTGTGTATCTAATCCTATCCTGTGTGATACAGTCTGCTGAGCCGTGTATCTATTCCTATCCTGTGTGGTACTGGGCTGTGTATCTAATCCTATCCCGTGTGATACTGTCTGCTGAGCTGTGTATCTAATCCTATCCCGTGTGATACTGTCTGCTGAGCTGTGTATCTAATCCTATCCCGTGTGATACTGTCTGCTGAGCTGTGTATCTAATCCTATCCCGTGTGATACTGTCTGCTGAGCTGTGTATCTAATCCTATCCCGTGTGATACTGTCTGCTGAGCCGTGTATCTATTCCTATCCTGTGTGGTACTGGGCTGTGTATCTAATCCTCTCCAGTGTGATACAGTCTGCTGAGCTGTGTATCGAATCCTACCCTGTGTGATACAGTCTGCTGAGCCGTGTATCTAATCCTCTCCTGTGTGATACAGTCTGCTGAGCCGTGTATCTAATCCTCTCCTGTGTGATACAGTCTGCTGAGCCGTGTATCTAATCCTCTCCTGTGTGATACAGTCTCCTGAGCTGTGTATCTAATCCTCTCCTGTGTGATACAGTCTGCTGAGCCGTGTATCTAATCCTCTCCTGTGTGATAGTCTGCTGAGCTGTGTATCTAATCCTCTCCTGTGTGATACAGTCTGCTGAGCCGTGTATCTAATCCTATCCTGTGTGATATTGTCTGCTGAGCTGTGTATCTAATCCTCTCCTGTGTGATACAGTCTGCTGAGCCGTGTATCTAATCCTATCCTGTGTGATACAGTCTGCTGAGCCGTGTATCTAATCTTATCCTGTGTGATACAGTCTGCCGAGCCGTGTATCTAATCCTCTCCTGTGTGATACAGTCTGCTGAGCTGTGTATCTAATCCTCTCCTGTGTGATACAGTCTGCTGAGCCGTGTATCTAATCCTCTCCTGTGTGATACAGTCTGCTGAGCTGTGTATCTAATCCTCTCCTGTGTGATACAGTCTGCTGAGCCGTGTATCTAATCCTCTCCTGTGTGATACAGTCTGCTGAGCTGTGTATCTAATCCTCTCCTGTGTGATACAGTCTGCTGAGCCGTGTATCTAATCCTCTCCTGTGTGATACAGTCTGCTGAGCCGTGTATCTAATCCTCTCCTGTGTGATACAGTCTGCTGAACTGTGTATCTAATCCTATCCTGTGTGATATTGTCTGCTGAGCTGTGTATCTAATCCTCTCCTGTGTGATACAGTCTGCTGAGCCATGTATCTAATCCTCTCCTGTGTGATACAGTCTGCTGAGCTGTGTATCTAATCCTCTCCTGTGTGATACAGTCTGCTGAGCTGTGTATCTAATCCTCTCCTGTGTGATACAGTCTGCTGAGCCGTGTATCTAATCCTCTCCTGTGTGTTACAGTCTGCTGAGCTGTGTATCTAATCCTCACCTGTGTGATACAGTCTGCTGAGCCGTGTATCTAATCCTATCCTGTGTGATATTGTCTGCTGAGCCGTGTATCTAATCCTCTCCTGTGTGATACAGTCTGCTGAGCTATGTATCTAATCCTCTCCTGTGTGATACAGTCTGCTGAGCCGTGTATCTAATCCTCTCCTGTGTGATACAGTCTGCTGAGCCGTGTATCTAATCCTATCCTGTGTGATACAGTCTGCTGAGCCGTGTATCTAATCCTCTCCTGTGTGATACAGTCTGCTGAGCCGTGTATCTAATCCTATCCTGTGTGATACAGTCTGCTGAGCCGTGTATCTAATCCTCTCCTGTGTGATACAGTCTGCTGAGCTGTGTATCTAATCCTCTCCTGTGTGATACAGTCTGCTGAGCTGTGTATCTAATCCTATTCTGTGTGTTAGTCTGCTGAGCTGTGTCTAATCCTCTCCTAACATACAGAATAGGATTAGATACACAACTCAGCACACAGTATCACACAGGAGAGTATTAGACACACAGCTCAGCAGACTGTATGATACTGTGTGCTGAGCTGTGTATCTAATCCTATCTTGTGTGATACTATCTCCTGAGCCGTGTATCTAATCCTATCCTGTGTTACTGACTGCTGAGCTGTGCATCTAGTCCTATCCTGTGTGATACTGCGTGCCGAGCTGTGTATCTAATCCAATCCTGTGTGAGTCTGCCGAGCTGTGTATCTAATTCTATCCTGTCTGCTGAGCCGTGTATCTATTCCTATCCTGTGTGGTACTGAGCTGTGTATCTAATCCTATCCTGTGTGATACTGACTGCTGAGCCGTGTATCTAATCCTATCCCGTGTGATACTGTCTGCTGAGCTGTGTATCTAATCCTATCCTGTGTGATACAGTCTGCTGAGCCGTGTATCTATTCCTATCCTGTGTGGTACTGGGCTGTGTATCTAATCCTATCCCGTGTGATACTGTCTGCTGAGCTGTGTATCTAATCCTATCCTGTGTGATACTGTCTGCTGAGCTGTGTATCTAATCCTATCCCGTGTGATACTGTCTGCTGAGCCGTGTATCTATTCCTATCCTGTGTGGTACTGGGCTGTGTATCTAATCCTATCCTTTGTGATACAGTCTGCTGAGCTGTGTATCTAATCCTATCCCGTGTGATACTGTCTGCTGAGCCGTGTATCTATTCCTATCCTGTGTGGTACTGGGCTGTGTATCTAATCCTATCCTGTGTGATACTGTCTGCTGAGCTGTGTATCTAATCCTCTCCTGTGTGATACTGTCTGCTGAGCCGTGTATCTAATCCTATCCTGTGTGATACTGTCTGCTGAGCTGTGTATCTAATCCTATCCCGTGTGATACTGTCTGCTGAGCCGTGTATCTATTCCTATCCTGTGTGGTACTGGGCTGTGTATCTAATCCTATCCTGTGTGATACTGTCTGCTGAGCTGTGTATCTAATCCTCTCCTGTGTGATACTGTCTGCTGAGCCGTGTATCTAATCCTATCCTGTGTGATACTGTCTGCTGAGCTGTGTATCTAATCCTATCCCGTGTGATACTGTCTGCTGAGCCGTGTATCTATTCCTATCCTGTGTGGTACTGGGCTGTGTATCTAATCCTATCCTGTGTAATACTGTCTGCTGAGCTGTGTATCTAATCCTCTCCTGTGTGATACTGACTGCTGAGCCGTGTATCTAATCCTATCCTGTGTGATACAATCTGCTGAGCCATGCATCTAATCCTCTCCTGTGTGATACTGTCTGCTGAGCCATGTATCTAATCCTATCCTGTGTGATACAGTCTGCTGAGCTGTGTATCTAATCCTATCCTGTGTGATACAGTCTGCTGAGCCGTGTATCTAATCCTCTCCTGTGTGATACAGTCTGCTGAGCTGTGTATCTAATCCTATCCTGTGTGATATTGTCTGCTGAGCCGTGTATCTAATCCTCTCCTGTGTGATGCTGTCTGCTGAGCCGTGTATCTAATCCTCTCCTGTGTGATACAGTCTGCTGAGCTGTGTATCTAATCCTATCCTGTGTGATATTGTCTGCTGAGCCGTGTATCTAATCCTCTCCTGTGTGATACAGTCTGCTGAGCCGTGTATCTAATCCTCTCCTGTGTGATACAGTCTGCTGAGCCGTGTATCTAATCCTATCCTGTGTGATACAGTCTGCTGAGCTGTGTATCTAATCCTATCCTGTGTGATACAGTCTGCTGAGCCGTGTATCTAATCCTATCCTGTGTGATTTTGTCTGCTGAGGCGTGAATCTAATCCTCTCCTGTGTGATGCTGTCTGCTGAGCCGTGTATCTAATCCTCTCCTGTGTGATACAGTCTGCTGAGCCGTGTATCTAATCCTATCCTGTGTGATACAGTCTGCTGAGCTGTGTATCTAATCCTATCCTGTGTGATACAGTCTGCTGAGCCGTGTATCTAGTCCTATCCTGTGTGATATTGTCTGCTGAGCCGTGAATCTAATCCTATCCTGTGTGATACAGTCTGCTGAGCTGTGTATCTAATCCTATCCTGTGTGATACAGTCTGCTGAGCCGTGTATCTAATCCTATCCTGTGTGATACAGTCTGCTGAGCCGTGTATCTAATCCTATCCTGTGTGATTTTGTCTGCTGAGGTGTGAATCTAATCCTCTCCTGTGTGATGCTGTCTGCTGAGCCGTGTATCTAATCCTCTCCTGTGTGATGCTGTCTGCTGAGCCGTGTATCTAATCCTCTCCTGTGTGATACAGTCTGCTGAGCTGTGTATCTAATGCTATCCTGTGTGATATTGTCTGCTGAGCCGTGTATCTAATCCTCTCCTGTGTGATGCTGTCTCCTGAGCCGTGTATCTAATCCTCTCCTGTGTGATACAGTCTGCTGAGCCGTGTATCTAATCCTCTCCTGTGTGATACAGTCTGCTGAGCCGTGTATCTAATCCTCTCCTGTGTGATACAGTCTGCTGAGCTGTGTATCTAATCCTCTCCTGTGTGATACAGTCTGCTGAGCCGTGCATCTAATCCTCTCCTGTGTGATACAGTCTGCTGAGCTGTGTATCTAATCCTCTCCTGTGTGATACAGTCTGCTGAGCCGTGTATCTAATCTTATGCTGTGTGATACAGTCTGCCGAGCCGTGTATCTAATCCTCTCCTGTGTGATACAGTCTGCTGAGCTGTGTATCTAATCCTCTCCTGTGTGATACAGTCTGCTGAGCCGTGCATCTAATCCTCTCCTGTGTGATACAGTCTGCTGAGCCGTGTATCTAATCCTCTCCTGTGTGATACAGTCTGCTGAGCTGTGTATCTAATCCTCTCCTGTGTGATACAGTCTGCTGAGCCGTGTATCTAATCCTATCCTGTGTGATATTGTCTGCTGAGCTGTGTATCTAATCCTCTCCTGTGTGATACAGTCTGCTGAGCCGTGTATCTAATCCTCTCCTGTGTGATACAGTCTGCTGAGCCGTGTATCTAATCCTATCCTGTGTGATACAGTCTGCTGAGCCGTGTATCTAATCTTATCCTGTGTGATAGTCTGCCGAGCCGTGTATCTAATCCTCTCCTGTGTGATACAGTCTGCTGAGCTGTGTATCTAATCCTCTCCTGTGTGATACAGTCTGCTGAGCCGTGTATCTAATCCTATCCTGTGTGATATTGTCTGCTGAGCTGTGTATCTAATCCTCTCCTGTGTGATACAGTCTGCTGAGCCGTGTATCTAATCCTATCCTGTGTGATACAGTCTGCTGAGCCGTGTATCTAATCTTATCCTGTGTGATACAGTCTGCCGAGCCGTGTATCTAATCCTCTCCTGTGTGATACAGTCTGCTGAGCTGTGTATCTAATCCTCTCCTGTGTGATACAGTCTGCTGAGCCGTGTATCTAATCCTCTCCTGTGTGATACAGTCTGCTGAGCCGTGTATCTAATCCTCTCCTGCGTGATACAGTCTGCTGAGCCGTGTATCTAATCCTCTCCTGTGTGATATAGTCTGCTGAGCCGTGTATCTAATCCTCTCCTGTGTGATACAGTCTGCTGAGCCGTGTATCTAATCCTCTCCTGTGTGATACAGTCTGCTGAGCTGTGTATCTAATCCTATCCTGTGTGATATTGTCTGCTGAGCTGTGTATCTAATCCTTTCCTGTGTGATACAGTCTGCTGAGCCGTGTATCTAATCCTCTCCTGTGTGATACAGTCTGCTGAGCTGTGTATCTAATCCTCTCCTGTGTGATACAGTCTGCTGAGCCGTGTATCTAATCCTATCCTGTGTGATATTGTCTGCTGAGCCGTGTATCTAATCCTCTCCTGTGTGATACAGTCTGCTGAGCCGTGTATCTAATCCTCTCCTGTGTGATACAGTCTGCTGAGCCGTGTATCTAATCCTATCCTGTGTGATACAGTCTGCTGAGCCGTGTATCTAATCTTATCCTGTGTGATACAGTCTGCCGAGCCGTGTATCTAATCCTCTCCTGTGTGATACAGTCTGCTGAGCTGTGTATCTAATCCTATCCTGTGTGATACAGTCTGCTGAGCCGTGTATCTAATCCTCTCATGTGTGATAGTCTGCTGAGCTGTGTATCTAATCCTCTCCTGTGTGATACAGTCTGCTGAGCCGTGTATCTAATCCTCTCCTGTGTGATACAGTCTGCTGAGCTGTGTATCTAATCCTCTCCTGTGTGATACAGTCTGCTGAGCCGTGTATCTAATCCTATCCTGTGTGATACAGTCTGCTGAGCCGTGTATCTAATCCTCTCCTGTGTGATACAGTCTGCTGAGCTATGTATCTAACCCTCTCCTGTGTGATACAGTCTGCTGAGCCGTGTATCTAATCCTATCCTGTGTGATACAGTCTGCTGAGCCGTGTATCTAATCCTATCCTGTGTGATACAGTCTGCTGAGCCGTGTATCTAATCCTCTCCTGTGTGATACAGTCTGCTGAGCCGTGTATCTAATCCTATCCTGTGTGATACAGTCTGCTGAGCCGTGTATCTAATCCTCTCCTGTGTGATACAGTCTGCTGAGCTGTGTATCTAATCCTCTCCTGTGTGATACAGTCTGCTGAGCCGTGTATCTAATCCTATTCTGTGTGTTAGTCTGCTGAGCTGTGTCTAATCCTCTCCTAACATACAGAATAGGATTAGATACACAACTCAGCACACAGTATCACACAGGAGAGTATTAGACACACAGCTCAGCAGACTGTATGATACTGTGTGCTGAGCTGTGTATCTAATCCTCTCCTGTGTGATACAGTCTGCTGAGCCGTGCATCTAATCCTCTCCTGTGTGATACAGTCTGCTGAGCTGTGTATCTAATCCTCTCCTGTGTGATACAGTCTGCTGAGCCGTGTATCTAATCTTATGCTGTGTGATACAGTCTGCCGAGCCGTGTATCTAATCCTCTCCTGTGTGATACAGTCTGCTGAGCTGTGTATCTAATCCTCTCCTGTGTGATACAGTCTGCTGAGCCGTGCATCTAATCCTCTCCTGTGTGATACAGTCTACTGAGCCGTGTATCTAATCCTCTCCTGTGTGATACAGTCTGCTGAGCTGTGTATCTAATCCTCTCCTGTGTGATACAGTCTGCTGAGCCGTGTATCTAATCCTATCCTGTGTGATATTGTCTGCTGAGCTGTGTATCTAATCCTCTCCTGTGTGATACAGTCTGCTGAGCCGTGTATCTAATCCTCTCCTGTGTGATACAGTCTGCTGAGCCGTGTATCTAATCCTATCCTGTGTGATACAGTCTGCTGAGCCGTGTATCTAATCTTATCCTGTGTGATAGTCTGCCGAGCCGTGTATCTAATCCTCTCCTGTGTGATACAGTCTGCTGAGCTGTGTATCTAATCCTCTCCTGTGTGATACAGTCTGCCGAGCCGTGTATCTAATCCTCTCCTGTGTGATACAGTCTCCTGAGCTGTGTATCTAATCCTCTCCTGTGTGATACAGTCTGCTGAGCCGTGTATCTAATCCTCTCCTGTGTGATACAGTCTGCTGAGCTGTGTATCTAATCCTCTCCTGTGTGATACAGTCTGCTGAGCCGTGTATCTAATCCTATCCTGTGTGATATTGTCTGCTGAGCTGTGTATCTAATCCTCTCCTGTGTGATACAGTCTGCTGAGCCGTGTATCTAATCCTATCCTGTGTGATACAGTCTGCTGAGCCGTGTATCTAATCTTATCCTGTGTGATACAGTCTGCCGAGCCGTGTATCTAATCCTCTCCTGTGTGATACAGTCTGCTGAGCTGTGTATCTAATCCTCTCCTGTGTGATACAGTCTGCTGAGCCGTGTATCTAATCCTCTCCTGTGTGATACAGTCTGCTGAGCCGTGTATCTAATCCTCTCCTGCGTGATACAGTCTGCTGAGCCGTGTATCTAATCCTCTCCTGTGTGATATAGTCTGCTGAGCCGTGTATCTAATCCTCTCCTGTGTGATACAGTCTGCTGAGCCGTGTATCTAATCCTCTCCTGTGTGATACAGTCTGCTGAGCTGTGTATCTAATCCTATCCTGTGTGATATTGTCTGCTGAGCTGTGTATCTAATCCTTTCCTGTGTGATACAGTCTGCTGAGCCGTGTATCTAATCCTCTCCTGTGTGATACAGTCTGCTGAGCTGTGTATCTAATCCTCTCCTGTGTGATACAGTCTGCTGAGCCGTGTATCTAATCCTATCCTGTGTGATATTGTCTGCTGAGCCGTGTATCTAATCCTCTCCTGTGTGATACAGTCTGCTGAGCCGTGTATCTAATCCTCTCCTGTGTGATACAGTCTGCTGAGCCGTGTATCTAATCCTATCCTGTGTGATACAGTCTGCTGAGCCGTGTATCTAATCTTATCCTGTGTGATACAGTCTGCCGAGCCGTGTATCTAATCCTCTCCTGTGTGATACAGTCTGCTGAGCTGTGTATCTAATCCTATCCTGTGTGATACAGTCTGCTGAGCCGTGTATCTAATCCTCTCATGTGTGATAGTCTGCTGAGCTGTGTATCTAATCCTCTCCTGTGTGATACAGTCTGCTGAGCCGTGTATCTAATCCTCTCCTGTGTGATACAGTCTGCTGAGCTGTGTATCTAATCCTCTCCTGTGTGATACAGTCTGCTGAGCCGTGTATCTAATCCTATCCTGTGTGATATTGTCTGCTGAGCCGTGTATCTAATCCTCTCCTGTGTGATACAGTCTGCTGAGCTATGTATCTAACCCTCTCCTGTGTGATACAGTCTGCTGAGCCGTGTATCTAATCCTATCCTGTGTGATACAGTCTGCTGAGCCGTGTATCTAATCCTATCCTGTGTGATACAGTCTGCTGAGCCGTGTATCTAATCCTCTCCTGTGTGATACAGTCTGCTGAGCCGTGTATCTAATCCTATCCTGTGTGATACAGTCTGCTGAGCCGTGTATCTAATCCTCTCCTGTGTGATACAGTCTGCTGAGCCGTGTATCTAATCCTCTCCTGCGTGATACAGTCTGCTGAGCCGTGTATCTAATCCTCTCCTGTGTGATATAGTCTGCTGAGCCGTGTATCTAATCCTCTCCTGTGTGATACAGTCTGCTGAGCCGTGTATCTAATCCTCTCCTGTGTGATACAGTCTGCTGAGCTGTGTATCTAATCCTATCCTGTGTGATATTGTCTGCTGAGCTGTGTATCTAATCCTTTCCTGTGTGATACAGTCTGCTGAGCCGTGTATCTAATCCTCTCCTGTGTGATACAGTCTGCTGAGCTGTGTATCTAATCCTCTCCTGTGTGATACAGTCTGCTGAGCCGTGTATCTAATCCTATCCTGTGTGATATTGTCTGCTGAGCCGTGTATCTAATCCTCTCCTGTGTGATACAGTCTGCTGAGCCGTGTATCTAATCCTCTCCTGTGTGATACAGTCTGCTGAGCCGTGTATCTAATCCTATCCTGTGTGATACAGTCTGCTGAGCCGTGTATCTAATCTTATCCTGTGTGATACAGTCTGCCGAGCCGTGTATCTAATCCTCTCCTGTGTGATACAGTCTGCTGAGCTGTGTATCTAATCCTATCCTGTGTGATACAGTCTGCTGAGCCGTGTATCTAATCCTCTCATGTGTGATACAGTCTGCTGAGCTGTGTATCTAATCCTCTCCTGTGTGATACAGTCTGCTGAGCCGTGTATCTAATCCTCTCCTGTGTGATACAGTCTGCTGAGCTGTGTATCTAATCCTCTCCTGTGTGATACAGTCTGCTGAGCCGTGTATCTAATCCTATCCTGTGTGATATTGTCTGCTGAGCCGTGTATCTAATCCTCTCCTGTGTGATACAGTCTGCTGAGCTATGTATCTAACCCTCTCCTGTGTGATACAGTCTGCTGAGCCGTGTATCTAATCCTATCCTGTGTGATACAGTCTGCTGAGCCGTGTATCTAATCCTATCCTGTGTGATACAGTCTGCTGAGCCGTGTATCTAATCCTCTCCTGTGTGATACAGTCTGCTGAGCCGTGTATCTAATCCTATCCTGTGTGATACAGTCTGCTGAGCCGTGTATCTAATCCTCTCCTGTGTGATACAGTCTGCTGAGCTGTGTATCTAATCCTCTCCTGTGTGATACAGTCTGCTGAGCCGTGTATCTAATCCTATTCTGTGTGTTAGTCTGCTGAGCTGTGTCTAATCCTCTCCTAACATACAGAATAGGATTAGATACACAACTCAGCACACAGTATCACACAGGAGAGTATTAGACACACAGCTCAGCAGACTGTATGATACTGTGTGCTGAGCTGTGTATCTAATCCTCTCCTGTGTGATACAGTCTGCTGAGCCGTGCATCTAATCCTCTCCTGTGTGATACAGTCTGCTGAGCTGTGTATCTAATCCTCTCCTGTGTGATACAGTCTGCTGAGCCGTGTATCTAATCTTATGCTGTGTGATACAGTCTGCCGAGCCGTGTATCTAATCCTCTCCTGTGTGATACAGTCTGCTGAGCTGTGTATCTAATCCTCTCCTGTGTGATACAGTCTGCTGAGCCGTGCATCTAATCCTCTCCTGTGTGATACAGTCTACTGAGCCGTGTATCTAATCCTCTCCTGTGTGATACAGTCTGCTGAGCTGTGTATCTAATCCTCTCCTGTGTGATACAGTCTGCTGAGCCGTGTATCTAATCCTATCCTGTGTGATATTGTCTGCTGAGCTGTGTATCTAATCCTCTCCTGTGTGATACAGTCTGCTGAGCCGTGTATCTAATCCTCTCCTGTGTGATACAGTCTGCTGAGCCGTGTATCTAATCCTATCCTGTGTGATACAGTCTGCTGAGCCGTGTATCTAATCTTATCCTGTGTGATAGTCTGCCGAGCCGTGTATCTAATCCTCTCCTGTGTGATACAGTCTGCTGAGCTGTGTATCTAATCCTCTCCTGTGTGATACAGTCTGCCGAGCCGTGTATCTAATCCTCTCCTGTGTGATACAGTCTCCTGAGCTGTGTATCTAATCCTCTCCTGTGTGATACAGTCTGCTGAGCCGTGTATCTAATCCTCTCCTGTGTGATACAGTCTGCTGAGCTGTGTATCTAATCCTCTCCTGTGTGATACAGTCTGCTGAGCCGTGTATCTAATCCTATCCTGTGTGATATTGTCTGCTGAGCTGTGTATCTAATCCTCTCCTGTGTGATACAGTCTGCTGAGCCGTGTATCTAATCCTATCCTGTGTGATACAGTCTGCTGAGCCGTGTATCTAATCTTATCCTGTGTGATACAGTCTGCCGAGCCGTGTATCTAATCCTCTCCTGTGTGATACAGTCTGCTGAGCTGTGTATCTAATCCTCTCCTGTGTGATACAGTCTGCTGAGCCGTGTATCTAATCCTCTCCTGTGTGATACAGTCTGCTGAGCCGTGTATCTAATCCTCTCCTGCGTGATACAGTCTGCTGAGCCGTGTATCTAATCCTCTCCTGTGTGATATAGTCTGCTGAGCCGTGTATCTAATCCTCTCCTGTGTGATACAGTCTGCTGAGCCGTGTATCTAATCTTCTCCTGTGTGATACAGTCTGCTGAGCTGTGTATCTAATCCTATCCTGTGTGATATTGTCTGCTGAGCTGTGTATCTAATCCTTTCCTGTGTGATACAGTCTGCTGAGCCGTGTATCTAATCCTCTCCTGTGTGATACAGTCTGCTGAGCTGTGTATCTAATCCTCTCCTGTGTGATACAGTCTGCTGAGCCGTGTATCTAATCCTATCCTGTGTGATATTGTCTGCTGAGCCGTGTATCTAATCCTCTCCTGTGTGATACAGTCTGCTGAGCCGTGTATCTAATCCTCTCCTGTGTGATACAGTCTGCTGAGCCGTGTATCTAATCCTATCCTGTGTGATACAGTCTGCTGAGCCGTGTATCTAATCTTATCCTGTGTGATACAGTCTGCCGAGCCGTGTATCTAATCCTCTCCTGTGTGATACAGTCTGCTGAGCTGTGTATCTAATCCTCTCCTGTGTGATACAGTCTGCTGAGCCGTGTATCTAATCCTCTCATGTGTGATACAGTCTGCTGAGCTGTGTATCTAATCCTCTCCTGTGTGATACAGTCTGCTGAGCCGTGTATCTAATCCTCTCCTGTGTGATACAGTCTGCTGAGCTGTGTATCTAATCCTCTCCTGTGTGATACAGTCTGCTGAGCCGTGTATCTAATCCTATCCTGTGTGATATTGTCTGCTGAGCCGTGTATCTAATCCTCTCCTGTGTGATACAGTCTGCTGAGCCGTGTATCTAATCCTATCCTGTGTGATACAGTCTGCTGAGCCGTGTATCTAATCCTCTCCTGTGTGATACAGTCTGCTGAGCTGTGTATCTAATCCTCTCCTGTGTGATACAGTCTGCTGAGCCGTGTATCTAATCCTATTCTGTGTGTTAGTCTGCTGAGCTGTGTCTAATCCTCTCCTAACATACAGAATAGGATTAGATACACAACTCAGCACACAGTATCACACAGGAGAGTATTAGACACACAGCTCAGCAGACTGTATGATACTGTGTGCTGAGCTGTGTATCTAATCCTATCTTGTGTGATACTATCTCCTGGGCCGTGTATCTAATCCTATCCTGTGTTACTGACTGCTGACCTGTGCATCTAGTCCGATCCTGTGTGATACAGTCTGCTGAGCCGTGTATGTAATCCTATCCTGTGTGATACAGTCTGCTGAGCTGTGTATCTAATCCTATCCTGTGTGATATTGTCTGCTGAGCCGTGTATCTAATCCTCTCCTGTGTGATGCTGTCTGCTGAGCCGTGTATCTAATCCTCTCCTGTGTGATACAGTCTGCTGAGCTGTGTATCTAATCCTATCCTGTGTGATATTGTCTGCTGAGCCGTGTATCTAATCCTCTCCTTTGTGATGCTGTCTGCTGAGCCGTGTATCTAATCCTCTCCTGTGTGATACAGTCTGCTGAGCCGTGTATCTAATCCTCTCCTGTGTGATACAGTCTGCTGAGCCGTGTATCTAATCCTCTCCTGTGTGATACAGTCTGCTGAGCCGTGTATCTAATCCTATCCTGTGTGATACAGTCTGCTGAGCTGTGTATCTAATCCTATCCTGTGTGATACAGTCTGCTGAGCCGTGTATCTAATCCTATCCTGTGTGATTTTGTCTGCTGAGGCGTGAATCTAATCCTCTCCTGTGTGATGCTGTCTGCTGAGCCGTGTATCTAATCCTCTCCTGTGTGATGCTGTCTGCTGAGCCGTGTATCTAATCCTCTCCTGTGTGATGCTGTCTGCTGAGCCGTGTATCTAATCCTCTCCTGCGTGATATAGTCTGCTGAGCTGTGTATCTAATCCTATCCTGTGTGATATTGTCTGCTGAGCCGTGTATCTAATCCTCTCCTGTGTGATACAGTCTGCTGAGCCGTGTATCTAATCCTGTCCTGTGTGATACAGTCTGCTGAGCCGTGTATCTAATCCTCTCCTGTATGATACAGTCTGCTGAGCCGTGTATCTAATCCTCTCCTGTGTGATACAGTCTGCTGAGCCGTGTATCTAATCCTATCCTGTGTGATACAGTCTGCTGAGCCGTGTATCTAATCCTATCCTGTGTGATATTGTCTGCTGAGCCGTGAATCTAATCCTCTCCTGTGTGATACAGTCTGCTTAGCCGTGTATCTAATCCTATCCTGTGTGATACAGTCTGTTGAGCTGTGTATCTAATCCTATCCTGTGTGATACAGTCTGCTGAGCCATGTATCTAGTCCTATCCTGTGTGATACAGTCTGCTGAGCCGTGTATCTAATCCTATCCTGTGTGATACAGTCTGCTGAGCCGTGTATCTAATCCTATCCTGTGTGATACTGTCTGCTGAGCCGTGAATCTAATCCTATCCTGTGTGATACAGTCTGCTGAGCTGTGTATCTAATCCTATCCTGTGTGATACAGTCTGCTGAGCCGTGTATCTAATCCTATCCTGTGTGATACAGTCTGCTGAGCCGTGTATCTAATCCTATCCTGTGTGATTTTGTCTGCTGAGGTGTGAATCTAATCCTCTCCTGTGTGATGCTGTCTGCTGAGCCGTGTATCTAATCCTCTCCTGTGTGATGCTGTCTGCTGAGCCGTGTATCTAATCCTCTCCTGTGTGATACAGTCTGCTGAGCTGTGTATCTAATGCTATCCTGTGTGATATTGTCTGCTGAGCCGTGTATCTAATCCTCTCCTGTGTGATGCTGTCTGCTGAGCCGTGTATCTAATCCTCTCCTGTGTGATACAGTCTGCTGAGCCGTGTATCTAATCCTCTCCTGTGTGATACAGTCTGCTGAGCCGTGTATCTAATCCTCTCCTGTGTGATACAGTCTGCTGAGCCGTGTATCTAATCCTCTCCTGTGTGATACAGTCTGCTGAGCCGTGTATCTAATCCTATCCTATGTGATACAGTCTGCTGAGTCGTGTATCTAATCCTATCCTGTGTGATATTGTCTGCTGAGCCGTGTATCTAATCCTCTCCTGTGTGATACTGTCTGCTCAGCCGTTTATCTAATCCTATCCTGTGTGATACAGTCTGCTGAGCCGTGTATCTAATCCTATCCTGTGTGATACAGTCTGCTGAGCCGTGAATCTAATCCTCTCCTGTGTGATACAGTCTGCTGAGCCGTGTATCTAATCCTGTCCTGTGTGATACAGTCTGCTGAGCCGTGTATCTAGTCCTATCCTGTGTGATATTGTCTGCTGAGCCGTGAATCTAATCCTCTCCTGTGTGATGCTGTCTGCTGAGCCGTGTATCTAATCTTATCCTGCGTGATACAGTCTGCTGAGCCGTGTATCTAATCCTCTCCTGTGTGATACAGTCTGCTGAGCCGTGTATCTAATCCTATCCTGTGTCATACAGTCTGCTGAGCCGTGTATCTAATCTTATGCTGTGTGATACAGTCTGCCGAGCCGTGTATCTAATCCTCTCCTGTGTGATACAGTCTGCTGAGCTGTGTATCTAATCCTCTCCTGTGTGATACAGTCTGCTGAGCCGTGCATCTAATCCTCTCCTGTGTGATACAGTCTGCTGAGCCGTGTATCTAATCCTCTCCTGTGTGATACAGTCTGCTGAGCTGTGTATCTAATCCTCTCCTGTGTGATACAGTCTGCTGAGCCGTGTATCTAATCCTCTCCTGTGTGATACAGTCTGCTGAGCTGTGTATCTAATCCTCTCCTGTGTGATACAGTCTGCTGAGCCGTGTATGTAATCCTATCCTGTGTGATATTGTCTGCTGAGCTGTGTATCTAATCCTATCCTGTGTGATATTGCCTGCTGAGCCGTGTGTCTAATCCTCTTCTGTGTGATGCTGTCTGCTGAGCCGTGTATCTAATCCTCTCCTGTGTGATACAGTCTGCTGAGCTGTATATCTAATCCTATCCTGTGTGATATTGTCTGCTGAGCCGTGTATCTAATCCTCTCCTTTGTGATGCTGTCTGCTGAGCCGTGTATCTAATCCTCTCCTGTGTGATACTGTCTGCTGAGCCGTGTATCTAATCCTCTCCTTTGTGATGCTGTCTGCTGAGCCGTGTATCTAATCCTATCCTGTGTGATACTGTCTGCTGAGCCGTGTATCTAATCCTATACTGTCTGCTGAGCCGTGAATCTAATCCTCTCCTGTGTGATACAGTCTGCTGAGCCGTGTATCTAATCCTATCCTGTGTGATAGTCTGCTGAGCTGTGTATCTAATCCTATCCTGTGTGATACAGTCTGCTGAGCCGTGTATCTAGTCCTATCCTGTGTGATATTGTCTGCTGAGCCGTGAATCTAATCCTATCCTGTGTGATACAGTCTGCTGAGCTGTGTATCTAATCCTATCCTGTGTGATACAGTCTGCTGAGCCGTGTATCTAATCCTATCCTGTGTGATACAGTCTGGTGAGCCGTGTATCTATTCCTATCCTGTGTGATTTTGTCTGCTGAGGCGTGAATCTAATCCTCTCCTGTGTGATGCTGTCTGCTGAGCCGTGTATCTAATCCTCTCCTGTGTGATGCTGTCTGCTGAGCCGTGTATCTAATCCTCTCCTGTGTGATGCTGTCTGCTGAGCCGTGTATCTAATCCTCTCCTGTGTGATACAGTCTGCTGAGCTGTGTATCTAATCCTATCCTGTGTGATATTGTCTGCTGAGCCGTGTATCTAATCCTCTCCTGTGTGATGCTGTCTGCTGAGCCGTGTATCTAATCCTCTCCTGTGTGATACAGTCTGCTGAGCCGTGTATCTAATCCTCTCCTGTGTGATACAGTCTGCTGAGCCGTGTATCTAATCCTCTCCTGTGTGATACAGTCTGCTGAGCCGTGTATCTAATCCTCTCCTGTGTGATACAGTCTGCTGAGCCGTGTATCTAATCCTATCCTATGTGATACAGTCTGCTGAGTCGTGTATCTAATCCTATCCTGTGTGATATTGTCTGCTGAGCCGTGTATCTAATCCTCTCCTGTGTGATACTGTCTGCTCAGCCGTGTATCTAATCCTATCCTGTGTGATACAGTCTGCTGAGCCGTGTATCTAATCCTATCCTGTGTGATATTGTCTGCTGAGCCGTGAATCTAATCCTCTCCTGTGTGATACAGTCTGCTGAGCCGTGTATCTAATCCTATCCTGTGTGATACAGTCTGCTGAGCCATGTATCTAGTCCTATCCTGTGTGATATTGTCTGCTGAGCCGTGAATCTAATCCTCTCCTGTGTGATGCTGTCTGCTGAGCCGTGTATCTAATCTTATCCTGTGTGATACAGTCTGCTGAGCCGTGTATCTAATCCTCTCCTGTGTGATACAGTCTGCTGAGCCGTGTATCTAATCCTGTCCTGTGTGATACAGTCTGCTGAGCTGTGTATCTAATCCTATCCTGTGTGATACAGTCTGCTGAGCCGTGTATCTAGTCCTATCCTGTGTGATATTGTCTGCTGAGCCGTGAATCTAATCCTCTCCTGTGTGATGCTGTCTGCTGAGCCGTGTATCTAATCCTCTCCTGTGTGATACAGTCTGCTGAGCCGTGTATCTAATCCTATCCTGTGTGATACAGTCTGCTGAGCTGTGTATCTAATCCTCTCCTGTGTGATACAGTCTGCTGAGCTGTGTATCTAATCCTCTCCTGTGTGATACAGTCTGCTGAGCCGTGTATCTAATCTTATGCTGTTTGATACAGTCTGCCGAGCCGTGTATCTAATCCTCTCCTGTGTGATACAGTCTGCTGAGCTGTGTATCTAATCCTCTCCTGTGTGATACAGTCTGCTGAGCCGTGCATCTAATCCTCTCCTGTGTGATACAGTCTGCTGAGCCGTGTATCTAATCCTCTCCTGTGTGATACAGTCTGCTGAGCTGTGTATCTAATCCTCTCCTGTGTGATACAGTCTGCTGAGCCGTGTATCTAATCCTATCCTGTGTGATATTGTCTGCTGAGCTGTGTATCTAATCCTCTCCTGTGTGATACAGTCTGCTGAGCCGTGTATCTAATCCTCTCCTGTGTGATACAGTCTGCTGAGCCGTGTATCTAATCCTATCCTGTGTGATACAGTCTGCTGAGCCGTGTATCTAATCTTATCCTGTGTGATACAGTCTGCCGAGCCGTGTATCTAATCCTCTCCTGTGTGATACAGTCTGCTGAGCTGTGTATCTAATCCTCTCCTGTGTGATACAGTCTCCTGAGCTGTGTATCTAATCCTCTCCTGTGTGATACAGTCTGCTGAGCCGTGTATCTAATCCTCTCCTGTGTGATACAGTCTGCTGAGCTGTGTATCTAATCCTCTCCTGTGTGATACAGTCTGCTGAGCCGTGTATCTAATCCTATCCTGTGTGATATTGTCTGCTGAGCTGTGTATCTAATCCTCTCCTGTGTGATACAGTCTGCTGAGCCGTGTATCTAATCCTATCCTGTGTGATACAGTCTGCTGAGCCGTGTATCTAATCTTATCCTGTGTGATACAGTCTGCCGAGCCGTGTATCTAATCCTCTCCTGTGTGATACAGTCTGCTGAGCTGTGTATCTAATCCTCTCCTGTGTGATACAGTCTGCTGAGCCGTGTATCTAATCCTCTCCTGTGTGATACAGTCTGCTGAGCTGTGTATCTAATCCTCTCCTGCGTGATACAGTCTGCTGAGCCGTGTATCTAATCCTCTCCTGCGTGATACAGTCTGCTGAGCCGTGTATCTAATCCTCTCCTGTGTGATACAGTCTGCTGAGCCGTGTATCTAATCCTCTCCTGTGTGATACAGTCTGCTGAGCTGTGTATCTAATCCTATCCTGTGTGATATTGTCTGCTGAGCTGTGTATCTAATCCTTTCCTGTGTGATACAGTCTGCTGAGCCGTGTATCTAATCCTCTCCTGTGTGATACAGTCTGCTGAGCTGTGTATCTAATCCTCTCCTGTGTGATACAGTCTGCTGAGCCGTGTATTTAATCCTATCCTGTGTGATATTGTCTGCTGAGCCGTGTATCTAATCCTCTCCTGTGTGATACAGTCTGCTGAGCCGTGTATCTAATCCTCTCCTGTGTGATACAGTCTGCTGAGCCGTGTATCTAATCCTGTCCTGTGTGATACAGTCTGCTGAGCCGTGTATCTAATCTTATCCTGTGTGATACAGTCTGCCGAGCCGTGTATCTAATCCTCTCCTGTGTGATACAGTCTGCTGAGCTGTGTATCTAATCCTCTCCTGTGTGATACAGTCTGCTGAGCCGTGTATCTAATCCTCTCATGTGTGATACAGTCTGCTGAGCTGTGTAGCTAATCCTCTCCTGTGTGATACAGTCTGCTGAGCCGTGTATCTAATCCTCTCCTGTGTGATACAGTCTGCTGAGCTGTGTATCTAATCCTCTCCTGTGTGATACAGTCTGCTGAGCCGTGTATCTAATCCTATCCTGTGTGATATTGTCTGCTGAGCCGTGTATCTAATCCTCTCCTGTGTGATACAGTCTGCTGAGCTATGTATCTAATCCTCTCCTGTGTGATACAGTCTGCTGAGCCGTGTATCTAATCCTATCCTGTGTGATACAGTCTGCTGAGCCGTGTATCTAATCCTATCCTGTGTGATACAGTCTGCTGAGCCGTGTATCTAATCCTCTCCTGTGTGATACAGTCTGCTGAGCCGTGTATCTAATCCTATCCTGTGTGATACAGTCTGCTGAGCTGTGTATCTAATCCTCTCCTGTGTGATACAGTCTGCTGAGCTGTGTATCTAATCCTCTCCTGTGTGATACAGTCTGCTGAGCCGTGTATCTAATCCTATTCTGTGTGTTAGTCTGCTGAGCTGTGTCTAATCCTCTCCTAACATACAGAATAGGATTAGATACACAACTCAGCACACAGTATCACACAGGAGAGTATTAGACACACAGCTCAGCAGACTGTATGATACTGTGTGCTGAGCTGTGTATCTAATCCTATCTTGTGTGATACTATCTCCTGGGCCGTGTATCTAATCCTATCCTGTGTTACTGACTGCTGAGCTGTGCATCTAGTCCTATCCTGTGTGATACTGCGTGCCGAGCTGTGTATCTAATCCAATCCTGTGTGAGTCTGCCGAGCTGTGTATCTAATTCTATCCTGTCTGCTGAGCCGTGTATCTATTCCTATCCTGTGTGGTACTGGGCTGTGTATCTAACCCTATCCCGTGTGATACTGTCTGCTGAGCTGTGTATCTAATCCTATCCTGTGTGATACAGTCTGCTGAGCCGTGTATCTATTCCTATCCTGTGTGGTACTGGGCTGTGTATCTAATCCTATCCCGTGTGATACTGTCTGCTGAGCTGTGTATCTAATCCTATCCCGTGTGATACTGTCTGCTGAGCTGTGTATCTAATCCTATCCCGTGTGATACTGTCTGCTGAGCTGTGTATCTAATCCTATCCCGTGTGATACTGTCTGCTGAGCTGTGTATCTAATCCTATCCCGTGTGATACTGTCTGCTGAGCCGTGTATCTATTCCTATCCTGTGTGGTACTGGGCTGTGTATCTAATCCTCTCCTGTGTGATACAGTCTGCTGAGCTGTGTATCGAATCCTATCCTGTGTGATACAGTCTGCTGAGCCGTGTATCTAATCCTCTCCTGTGTGATACAGTCTGCTGAGCCGTGTATCTAATCCTCTCCTGTGTGATACAGTCTGCTGAGCCGTGTATCTAATCCTCTCCTGTGTGATACAGTCTCCTGAGCTGTGTATCTAATCCTCTCCTGTGTGATACAGTCTGCTGAGCCGTGTATCTAATCCTCTCCTGTGTGATAGTCTGCTGAGCTGTGTATCTAATCCTCTCCTGTGTGATACAGTCTGCTGAGCCGTGTATCTAATCCTATCCTGTGTGATATTGTCTGCTGAGCTGTGTATCTAATCCTCTCCTGTGTGATACAGTCTGCTGAGCCGTGTATCTAATCCTATCCTGTGTGATACAGTCTGCTGAGCCGTGTATCTAATCTTATCCTGTGTGATACAGTCTGCCGAGCCGTGTATCTAATCCTCTCCTGTGTGATACAGTCTGCTGAGCTGTGTATCTAATCCTCTCCTGTGTGATACAGTCTGCTGAGCCGTGTATCTAATCCTCTCCTGTGTGATACAGTCTGCTGAGCTGTGTATCTAATCCTCTCCTGTGTGATACAGTCTGCTGAGCCGTGTATCTAATCCTCTCCTGTGTGATACAGTCTGCTGAGCCGTGTATCTAATCCTCTCCTGTGTGATACAGTCTGCTGAGCCGTGTATCTAATCCTCTCCTGTGTGATACAGTCTGCTGAGCTGTGTATCTAATCCTATCCTGTGTGATATTGTCTGCTGAGCTGTGTATCTAATCCTCTCCTGTGTGATACAGTCTGCTGAGCCGTGTATCTAATCCTCTCCTGTGTGATACAGTCTGCTGAGCTGTGTATCTAATCCTCTCCTGTGTGATACAGTCTGCTGAGCTGTGTATCTAATCCTCTCCTGTGTGATACAGTCTGCTGAGCCGTGTATCTAATCCTCTCCTGTGTGATACAGTCTGCTGAGCTGTGTATCTAATCCTCACCTGTGTGATACAGTCTGCTGAGCCGTGTATCTAATCCTATCCTGTGTGATATTGTCTGCTGAGCCGTGTATCTAATCCTCTCCTGTGTGATACAGTCTGCTGAGCTATGTATCTAATCCTCTCCTGTGTGATACAGTCTGCTGAGCCGTGTATCTAATCCTCTCCTGTGTGATACAGTCTGCTGAGCCGTGTATCTAATCCTATCCTGTGTGATACAGTCTGCTGAGCCGTGTATCTAATCCTCTCCTGTGTGATACAGTCTGCTGAGCCGTGTATCTAATCCTATCCTGTGTGATACAGTCTGCTGAGCCGTGTATCTAATCCTCTCCTGTGTGATACAGTCTGCTGAGCTGTGTATCTAATCCTCTCCTGTGTGATACAGTCTGCTGAGCTGTGTATCTAATCCTATTCTGTGTGTTAGTCTGCTGAGCTGTGTCTAATCCTCTCCTAACATACAGAATAGGATTAGATACACAACTCAGCACACAGTATCACACAGGAGAGTATTAGACACACAGCTCAGCAGACTGTATGATACTGTGTGCTGAGCTGTGTATCTAATCCTATCTTGTGTGATACTATCTCCTGAGCCGTGTATCTAATCCTATCCTGTGTTACTGACTGCTGAGCTGTGCATCTAGTCCTATCCTGTGTGATACTGCGTGCCGAGCTGTGTATCTAATCCAATCCTGTGTGAGTCTGCCGAGCTGTGTATCTAATTCTATCCTGTCTGCTGAGCCGTGTATCTATTCCTATCCTGTGTGGTACTGAGCTGTGTATCTAATCCTATCCTGTGTGATACTGACTGCTGAGCCGTGTATCTAATCCTATCCCGTGTGATACTGTCTGCTGAGCTGTGTATCTAATCCTATCCTGTGTGATACTGTCTGCTGAGCTGTGTATCTAATCCTATCCCGTGTGATACTGTCTGCTGAGCTGTGTATCTAATCCTATCCTGTGTGATACTGTCTGCTGAGCCGTGTATCTATTCCTATCCTGTGTGGTACTGGGCTGTGTATCCAATCCTATCCTTTGTGATACAGTCTGCTGAGCTGTGTATCTAATCCTATCCCGTGTGATACTGTCTGCTGAGCCGTGTATCTATTCCTATCCTGTGTGGTACTGGGCTGTGTATCTAATCCTATCCTGTGTGATACTGTCTGCTGAGCTGTGTATCTAATCCTCTCCTGTGTGATACTGTCTGCTGAGCCGTGTATCTAATCCTATCCTGTGTGATACTGTCTGCTGAGCTGTGTATCTAATCCTATCCCGTGTGATACTGTCTGCTGAGCCGTGTATCTATTCCTATCCTGTGTGGTACTGGGCTGTGTATCTAATCCTATCCTGTGTGATACTGTCTGCTGAGCTGTGTATCTAATCCTCTCCTGTGTGATACTGTCTGCTGAGCCGTGTATCTAATCCTATCCTGTGTGATACTGTCTGCTGAGCTGTGTATCTAATCCTCTCCTGTGTGATACTGTCTGCTGAGCCGTGTATCTAATCCTATCCTGTGTGATACTGTCTGCTGAGCTGTGTATCTAATCCTATCCCGTGTGATACTGTCTGCTGAGCCGTGTATCTATTCCTATCCTGTGTGGTACTGGGCTGTGTATCTAATCCTATCCTGTGTGATACTGTCTGCTGAGCTGTGTATCTAATCCTCTCCTGTGTGATACTGTCTGCTGAGCCGTGTATCTAATCCTATCCTGTGTGATACTGTCTGCTGAGCTGTGTATCTAATCCTATCCCGTGTGATACTGTCTGCTGAGCCGTGTATCTATTCCTATCCTGTGTGGTACTGGGCTGTGTATCTAATCCTATCCTGTGTGATACTGTCTGCTGAGCTGTGTATCTAATCCTCTCCTGTGTGATACTGTCTGCTGAGCCGTGTATCTAATCCTATCCTGTGTGATACTGTCTGCTGAGCTGTGTATCTAATCCTATCCCGTGTGATACTGTCTGCTGAGCCGTGTATCTATTCCTATCCTGTGTGGTACTGGGCTGTGTATCTAATCCTATCCTGTGTGATACTGTCTGCTGAGCTGTGTATCTAATCCTCTCCTGTGTGATACTGTCTGCTGAGCCGTGTATCTAATCCTATCCTGTGTGATACTGTCTGCTGAGCTGTGTATCTAATCCTATCCCGTGTGATACTGTCTGCTGAGCCGTGTATCTATTCCTATCCTGTGTGGTACTGGGCTGTGTATCTAATCCTATCCTGTGTGATACTGTCTGCTGAGCTGTGTATCTAATCCTCTCCTGTGTGATACTGTCTGCTGAGCTGTGTATCTAATCCTATCCTGTGTGATACTGTCTGCTGAGCTGTGTATCTAATCCTCTCCTGTGTGATACTGTCTGCTGAGCCGTGTATCTAATCCTATCCTGTGTGATACTGTCTGCTGAGCTGTGTATCTAATCCTATCCCGTGTGATACTGTCTGCTGAGCCGTGTATCTATTCCTATCCTGTGTGGTACTGGGCTGTGTATCTAATCCTATCCTGTGTGATACTGTCTGCTGAGCTGTGTATCTAATCCTCTCCTGTGTGATACTGTCTGCTGAGCCGTGTATCTAATCCTATCCTGTGTGATACTGTCTGCTGAGCTGTGTATCTAATCCTATCCCGTGTGATACTGTCTGCTGAGCCGTGTATCTATTCCTATCCTGTGTGGTACTGGGCTGTGTATCTAATCCTATCCTGTGTGATACTGTCTGCTGAGCTGTGTATCTAATCCTCTCCTGTGTGATACTGTCTGCTGAGCCGTGTATCTAATCCTATCCTGTGTGATACTGTCTGCTGAGCTGTGTATCTAATCCTCTCCTGTGTGATACTGTCTGCTGAGCCGTGTATCTAATCCTATCCTGTGTGATACTGTCTGCTGAGCTGTGTATCTAATCCTATCCCGTGTGATACTGTCTGCTGAGCCGTGTATCTAATCCTATCCTGTGTGATACTGTCTGCTGAGCCGTGTATCTAATCCTATCCTGTGTGATACTGTCTGCTGAGCTGTGTATCTAATCCTATCCCGTGTGATACTGTCTGCTGAGCCGTGTATCTAATCCTATCCTGTGTGATACTGTCTGCTGAGCCGTGTATCTAATCCTATCCTGTGTGATACTGTCTGCTGAGCTGTGTATCTAATCCTATCCTTTGTGATACAGTCTGCTGAGCTGTGTATCTAATCCTATCTTGTGTGATACTGGGCTCTCCCTGCAGTCTGTGTCAGAGGGTGGTCTGTGTCGGCACGGTAATAATATATGTTATTTCCAGCTTTACAGAAGACTATAACACCATAGAAATGAATAGGCCTCAGTTACCACAACTGTCTACAAGGAAAACCAATCACAGCTCAGCTTCTTATAAACAGCTCTGGTGAAATGAAAGATGCTTAGTGATTGGTTGCCGATAAATACACACAGATAAACTCACACACACTCATTTATATATATATATAGATATATATGGACACATATATATACCGTATATATATATAGAGAGAGAGAGATACAGTCATGGCTGAAAGTGTTGACACCCTTGAAATTGTTACAGAAAATGAAGTATTTCTCCTAGAAAATTTTTGCAATTAGAAATGTTCTGTTATACACGTTTATTTTCTTCGCTTGTATTGGAACTATACAATAAAAAATGTTTTTCGTGTTGTTCCAATACACGGGAAGGAAATCTCTAATGTGCTTACCTGGTACTTTAATTTGCCATTCTTTTTGATAAATGTTAAACCCTTGATTACGTCATTTGTCATGAAGAATTGTGGTGTCTTGAAGGAGAATATGAGTGTTCACGTTCCAAAGACATACTGATAGGGAATTTAGATTGTGAGCCCTGTCAGGGACAGCGATGATAATGTGTGCAAACTGTAAAGCGCTGCGGAATATGTTAGCGCTATATAAAAATAAAGATTATTATTACTAGTAGTTATCAATTGTAACCTTTCTGAAAGATCTGATCCAATTTCCCAAGAGTGATATTATTAGCTCGGAGCGAGCTGCGTGGCTGGATGTGGGCGGTCACGCACCTACACACCTGCCCAGGTAAGAGGTGAGGTCATCTCTCCCAGTCTCAGGGCACCAGCACCCTCCCTCCTAGATCTCTTCCTGGTAGGATTAGGGAGGAGTGGAGCGTATGTGACAGACCGGATCAGTGCAACACAGAGACTGCAAGGGAATTAACGACACTCAAGACAACAAGACTGAAAAGAGATAGAAAGCGAGAGACGACGAAACCTAGAGAGACACTGTATGATTGGATCTTGACTGGTCCTTCAAGAGGTCAAGAAGAATGGGAGGTATAGAGGAGCCGAGAGTACAGATCATCTCATTCAAGTCTTGAGCCTGGACAGTCCCTGGATATAATAAATCAGAGAGACAACTAGTGACCAACTAGAGACCTCCAGCACCATGAAGGATCGGCTGGAGCAGCTAAAAGCGGTGAGTGACACATGGACTGGTCTCAGAATGGGAGTTGATGGTGATCAGTCGGGAACTAGTCGGACAAGTTCTGCTACCGTGACATCCCAGGGTCAGTGACAATATGTGACACTACTACACCACCCTGTCCTGAACCTCACACTCCACCCAAATATAAAATACCACAATTCTACCCACATAATCGCCCATTAAAAGTAGTATCGGAGCTTCGGGTTGTAGATTCATGGAAACTATGTCAGAGAATGGGTTAAAAACGCACGCCGAATATTATTCCATGTCCCCTTTATATCTGAGTTATACATTTGTTAGGTCTTTTAAAGTCATAATTTTGCACAAGTCAAGGTCCGCCATTTAATCATAGGACTATGGAACTTGATGACTTCAGCCAGGCAGAGTAGCATAATTATTAATCGTGTATGATGCGTCCACTAAACCTGTAGATGGCTGATTTTGGGTCATCGCTTCTCAAGTTCTTGCTTTGCCTAAGTCTTCATTTTGTACAAAGATGAATGATTTCTATTGCAGGGTGACTATTAAAAAGTCAGCAGCATCTAGAGATGTTACTTTGACTTGAAATGGATCCATGGGTTCTTCTGGATAAGATATGAGTGGCAATGTGTGGCACTCCATTACGTCACCATCCAGGGCTTGGTGTGCAGAATGTCACTCACTACCGATGCAAGAATCATTTCCACGTATTAGAATAGGGATGTGACATTTACTCTGGAACTGTTTATGTTATGATTCATAGAAATATGTTCAACTATTTAGATGCCCTAGTGGTAAGTTTATACCAAGGTGTCCTGTTGCTGGGACTTCCAACATTGGTGTAATCTGTAAGGAAATCTGTCAATCAGTGTTTAACTTAGGGTATGTTCACACGTTCAGGATTTCCATCCTTTTTTTTTCAGGACTGTTTTTTTAAAAAACTGCAGCTCTTGGCAGAAAACGCAGGTCCTTTTTTTGGTCCTTTTTTGATGCGTTTTTTGATGCGTTTTTTGATCCTTTTTTTTTATGCAGTTTTCTAACCTTACCCCTAACCCTACCCCTAACCCTACCCCTAACCCTAACCCTACCCCTACCCCTATTCTAACCTTAGTGAAAAAAAAAAAAAAATTCTTAATTTTTTTATTGTCCCTACCAATGGGGGTGACAAAGTGGGGGGGGTGTCATTTACTATTTTTTTATTTTGATCACTGAGATAGGTTATATCTCAGTGATCAAAATGCACTTTGGAGCGAATCTGCCGGCCGGCAGATTCGGCGGGCGCACTGCGCATGCGCCCGCCATTTTGCAAGATGGCGGCGCCCAGGGAGAAGACGGCCGGACGAACACCGGGACGCCGGGTAAGTATAAGGGGGGGAGATTAGGGCACGGGGGGGGCATCGGAGCACTGGGGGGGGCATCGGAGCACGGGGGGAGCGGCATCGGAGCACGGGGGGCGGGATCGGAGCACGGGGGGGCAGCCACACTCCGCCCACGCACTTCCGCCCGCTCCCCCGCACTTCCTGCTGCAGCGGTTCTGCACATCAAATCGCAGTAAAACCCGCAGATATATTTTTGATCTGCGGGTTTTACTGCGGTTTTGACCTCACAATGGAGGTCTATGGGTGCAGAACCGCTGCGGTTCAGGAAAAAGAAGTGACATGCTCCTTTTTTGCCGCAGCTATTCTGCGCGGCTTTTTAAACGAAATTCCGGATCATGTGCACAGCAGTGACTGTTTTCCATAGGGTTACATTGTTATGTACCCTGCATGGAAAACAGCTGCGGAACCGCAGCGGCAAAACCGCTGCGGTTCCGCAGTAAAAAACGCACTGTGTGAACATGGCCTTAGGGTACCGTTACAATAAACGACTTACCAACGATCACGACCAGCGATACGACCTGGCCGTGATTGTTGGTAAGTTGTTGTGTGGTCGCTGGGGAGCTGTCACACAGACAGTTCTCCAGCGACCAACGATGCCAAAGTCCCCGGGTAACCAGGGTAAACATCGGGTTACTAAGCGCAGGGCCGCGCTTAGTAACCCGATGTTTACCCTGGTTACCATTGTAAAAGTACAAAAAACAAAACACTACATACTTACATTCCAATGTCTGTCTCGTCCCCCGCCGTCAGCTTCCCGCACTGACTGTGTCAGCGCCGGCCGTAAAGCACAGCTGTGACGTCATGATTGGTGTGAGATGACCAATATGAAAAAAATAAGGGTCTATGTGTGGTTATACGTGACCTTTCAGTGGATGTGATGTGAAAAGTAGCTCTTTGAGGATTTTATGTGGCGATAACATTGATCACATCATGTTAGCGAAAAACAGTATATAATTTGTATTTAGTCCTATATAAAAATTACATAAAGGAATAAAAAATGAAATGTTAAAAGTCATGAAAGTCATAAACATATCTGGCTTGTTGGTGGTTAACTTTGTTAGGATTTGTAAGAATGAGCATGACGTATCGGAGGACAGCATTACACATGGCCAGCTGACCTACTAATCAATTTAATCTACAAGAGTGAACTGGATAAAGGGGATCTCGGACCACCTCCTGGATCAGAGTGGTCATGTGATGAGAAAAGCCTGAGGACCCTGCTGTTCTAGATTAGTTGATTATAAACTAGATTTTCATAGTGAGGGAAACTATAAATGGTGTAGTAACGACAAATTATTGAATAACAGTGCAAAAAGCAAAAGGAGGCTCCAGAAATTACAATCGGACCACCTCACCTGATGGTGTTGGTCTTGTCATTACAGCCCTCCATCTTGGCAGACACCACCTCCATCCAATCCTTTTGTTTAGAGAAGGGGGACATTACTCCCCTAACCATCTTTCCAACGTTGATTGATTATACATAGAGGTTTTCAGAGGGAAGAGATGGGACTAGCCGAAGCTCATATCCTCAGGCCCACAGGAGGGAGACAAAGCTTCAATGTGGTGCTTATTCAGCAGCCTTCTATTTCTATCTGACCCACCATTTATAAACCTCAAATGCTTGATTATGTGCTTATTATTAACTAGATGGTGGCCCGATTCTACGCATCGGGTATTCTAGAATATGCATGGCCTTGTAGTATATTGCCCAGTCACGTAGTATATTGCCCAGCCACGTAGTATATTGCCCAGCCACGTAGTATATTGCCCAGCCACGTAGTATATTGGCCAGCCACGTAGTATATTGGCAAGCCACGTAGAATATTGCCCAGCCACGTAGAATATTGCCCAGCCACGTAGTATATTGCCCAGTCACGTAGTATATTGCCCAGTCACGTAGTATACAGCACAGACACGTAGTATATTGCCCAGTCACGTAGTATACAGCACAGACACGTAGTATATTGCCCAGCCACGTAGTATATTGCACAGTCACTTATATAACAGGTTAAAAAATAACAAAATAAACATACTCACCATCTGAAGAGTTCCGGCACTTGTGTGCGGTGTCCGGTCCCAGGATTGGTATGAGCGCAGAACCTTCCATGACGTCACGGTCACATGACCGTGACGTTATGGAAGGTCATTCTCCCATAGCATCTTTGGAAGCGGAACCTGCCGCTTGCAGTGCCGAGGAGAGGACGCGACAGCGGAAGGTGAGAATAAGGTTTTTTTTATTTTATTATTATTATTTTTAACATTAGATCGTTTTACTATTGATGCTGCATACGCAGCATCAATAGTAAAAAGTTGGGGACACACAGGGTTAATAGCGGTGGTAATGGAGTGCGTTACCCGCGGCATAACGCGGTCCGTTACTGCCAGCAATAACCCTGTGTTAGCGGTGACCGGAGGGGAGTATGCGGGCGACAGGCACTGACTGCGGGGAGTAAGGAGCGGCCATTTTCTTCCGGACTGTGCCCGTCGCTGATTGGTCGCGGCAGCCATGACAGGCAGCTGCCGAGACCAATCAGCAAATGAATAACCGTGACAGAAGGATAGACAGACAGACGGAAGTGACCCTTAGACAATTATATAGTACCGTATATACTCGAGTATAAGCCGACCCCCCTAATTTTGCCACAAAAAACTGGGAAAACTTATTGACTCGAGTATAAGCCTAGGGTGGAAATGTAGCATTTACCGGTGAATTTCAAAAATAAAAATAGATCATTATTTCCCCATAGCTGTGCCATATAGTGCTCTGCACCGTTCATATTGCCCCATAGATGCTGCACAGATGCCCCATATAGTGCTGTGTGCCGTTCATACTGCCCCATAGATGCTGCACAGATGCCCCATATAGTGCTGTGTGCCGTTCATACTGCCCCCATAGATGCTGCACAGATGCCCCATATAGTGCTGTGTGCCGTTCATACTGCCTCATAGATGCTGCACAGATGCCCCATATAGTGCTGTGTGCCGTTCATACTGCCCCCATAGATGCTGCACAGATGCCTCATATAGTGCTGTGTGCCGTTCATACTGCCCCCATATAGTGCTGTGTGCCGTTCATACTGCCCCCATATAGTGCTGTGTGCCGTTCATACTGCCCCCATATAGTGCTGTGTGCCGTTCATACTGCCCCCATATAGTGCTGTGTGCCGTTCATACTGCCCCCATATAGTGCTGTGTGCCGTTCATACTGCCCCCATATAGTGCTGTGTGCCGTTCATACTGCCCCCATAGATGCTGCACATAAATCTGTGCTGCCGCTGCTGCTGCTGCAATAAAAAAAACAAACCACATACTCACCTCCCTTGATTGCAGCTCCCAGCGTCCGGTCCCGGCGCCTCCATCTTCCCGGCGTCTCTGCTCTGACTGATCAGGCAGAGGGCGCCGCGCACACTATATGCGTCATCGCGCCCTCTGCCTGAACAGTCAGAGCGCAGACGCCGGGAAGATGGAGGCGCCGGGAAGATGGAGCGACGCCCGGCGGCTGGAACGCGGACAGGTGAATATAACATACTTACCTAGTCCCAGCGATCCTCGCGCTGTCCCTGCCTTCCTCCCCGTCTTCTGTGCTGCAGCATCTTCCTGTCAGCGGTCACCGGCACCGCTGATTAGAGAAATGAATAGGCGGCTCCGCCCCTATGGGAGGTGGAGCCGCTTATTCATATCTCTAATGAGCGGTCCCACGTGACCGCTGAAGAGGGGAAGACGCTGCAGCACAGAAGACGGGGAGGAAGGCAGGGACAGCGCGAGCAGTGGCGTAACTACCGCGGTCGCAGCGGTCGCCAGTGCGACCGGGCCCGGCAGGTCAGGGGCCCGGCAGGCAGGCTCGGACTGGCAGTGCCTCCCCCTGCTCCAGGGCCTCCCCCTGCTCCAGGGCCTCCCCCCGCTCCAGGGCCCCGCCGCCGCCGCCGCCGCCTTGAATACTCACCCTGCTCCAGCGATGGTCTCGGCGTCTGCACTGCAGCTCGTTCCTGCTTGAGCGGTCACGTGACACCGCTCATTAAGATCATGAATATGCGCATATTCATGATCTTAATGAACGGTGTCACGTGACCGCTCAAGCAGGAAGAAGGTGCTGCGCCGCCGCCTGGAGTCGGGACAGAGCGCGAGGGATGTCGGCACGGCCGTGCAGTGGGACAGGTGAGTATGAGGGCCGGGGGGACGGGGGATGAAGGAGGACATAAGCCGGCGCGCCGAGCAGGAGCGGTGAGATAAGCCTGCATACAGGGGGGAATATAAGCCATGCAGGGGGGAATATAAGCCATGCAGGGGGGGATATGAGCCATGCAGGGGGGAATATGAGCCATGCAGGGGGGGATATGAGCCATGCAGGGGGGAATATAAGCCATGCAGGGGGGGATATGAGCCATGCAGGGGGGAATATGAGCCATGCAGGGGGGGATATGAGCCATGCAGGGGGGAATATGAGCCATGCAGGGGGGAATATAAGCCATGCAGGGGGGAATATAAGCCATGCAGGGGGGAATATGAGCCATGCAGGGGGGAATATGAGTCATGCAGGGGGGAATATGAGCCATGCATACAGGAGGGGTAATATGAGCCATGCAGGGGGGAATATAAGCCATGCAGGGGGGAATATGAGCCATGCAGGGGGGGATATGAGCCATGCAGGGGGGAATATGAGCCATGCAGGGGGGAATATAAGCCATGCAGGGGGGAATATAAGCCATGCAGGGGGGGATATGAGCCATGCAGGGGGGAATATGAGCCATGCAGGGGGGAATATGAGCCATGCAGGGGGGAATATGAGCCATGCAGGGGGGAATATGAGCCATGCAGGGGGGAATATGAGCCATGCAGGGGGGAATATAAGCCATGCATACAGGGGGGGGAATATGAGCCATGCAGGGGGGAATATGAGCCATGCAGGGGGGAATATAAGCCATGCAGGGGGGAATATAAGCCATGCAGGGGGGAATATGAGCCATGCAGGGGGGAATATAAGCCATGCAGGGGGGAATATGAGCCATGCAGGGGGGAATATGAGCCATGCAGGGGGAAATATGAGCCATGCAGGGGGGAATATAAGTCATGCAGGGGGGAATATGAGCCATGCATACAGGAGGGGTAATATGAGCCATGCAGGGGGGAATATAAGCCATGCAGGGGGGAATATGAGCCATGCAGGGGGGGATATGAGCCATGCAGGGGGGAATATGAGCCATGCAGGGGGGGATATGAGCCATGCAGGGGGGGATATGAGCCATGCAGGGGGGGATATGAGCCATGCAGGGGGGGATATGAGCCATGCAGGGGGGAATATAAGCCATGCAGGGGGGAATATAAGCCATGCAGGGGGGAATATGAGCCATGCAGGGGGGAATATGAGCCATGCAGGGGGGAATATAAGCCATGCAGGGGGGAATATAAGCCATGCAGGGGGGAATATAAGCCATGCAGGGGGGAATATAAGCCATGCATACAGGGGGGGGGGGGGGGGAATATGAGCCATGCATACAGGGGGGAATATAAGCCATGCATACAGGGGCGGAATATGAGCCATGCATACATGGGGAGATATGAGTCATGCATGCAGGAGGGGTAATATGAGCTATGTATATGGGATAGGAGGGAGATAAGCCATGCATACAGGAGGGGGGTCATTATACAGTATTGAGCATCATGTGTGGCCGTTATACAGTATGGAGCATCATTTGTGGTCATTATACAGTATTGAGCATTATGTGGGATCATTATACAGTATGGAGAACTGTGTGGCCGTTATACACTATGGAGCACTATGTGTGGGTGGTCATTATACAGTATGGAGCACTGTCTGGCCATTATACAGTATGGAGCAATGTGTGGCCATTATACACTATGGAGCATCATGTGTGGCCATTATACACTATGGAGCATCATGTGTGGCCATTATACAGTATGGAGCATCATGTGTGGCCATTATACAGTATGCAGCATCATGTGTGGCCATTATACAGTATGGAGCATCATGTGTGGTCATTATACAGTATGCAGCATCATGTGTGGCCATTATACAGTATGCAGCATCATGTGTGGCCATTATACAGTATGGAGCATCATGTGTGGTGGCCGTTATACAGTATTGAGCATCATGTGTGGCCATTATTCTATGGGGGTTACATTGAGTTGTATGGCAGGGCTGCAGGGGGGGGGGGGGGGCCATTTGGAAGTTCGCACCGGGGCCCCTAACTTTGTAGTTACGCCACTGAGCGCGAGGATCGCTGGGACTAGGTAAGTATACCTCAGCACCCTCTCCCCCTCACCCGCCGACCCCACCACTACCGTGACTCGAGTATAAGCCGAGGGGGGCACTTTCAGCCCAAAAATTTGGGCTGAAAATCTCGGCTTATACTCGAGTATATACGGTAGATGGCTTATTTTGTACATTTGGCTTACATGCTGTGTTTTAACTTAAATTAACGGTCCTTTTATGACCTGTTTGTGCACATTTTTAAAAAACTAAATAAAAAAATAACCAGTTTAGATCTCTGTGATCTTCGTGCTACCTGCAGTCTGCGCCCAGCACAGGAAGCTTGGTGACATCTCTTTAACTTGTCACATGCATTGGGCACACACAGCAGGATGTATTCTTTCTTCCTGTTCCTGGTGCAGGCAGTGTCAAGAAATAACAATACCATGCTGCTTGACATCCAGAGTGTGCCCCGGATCCCTGACAAGACACTTTCCTAAGACAACTTGTGGCCTCCTGAAGTAAATAGCAGTGCATGGACCCACGGACAACATGAATCAAAGTCCTCCCCTTGCATTCTATACTAACAGTACCATAAAAAAGTATTCATACACCCACAAATTTAAATGTCTTTTCTTGGGATTTTATGTTATATAATAAATAATAAGTACTAAGTATTTGTAAATTGTGAGGAAATTCTATATGATTTTCTAATGATTTTAGATATATAAATCTATAAATTGTGATGTGGATTTGCATTCAGCCCTCCTGAGTTAATACTTAGTAGGACCACCCTTCACTGCAATTCTGAGCAGATCACCTTTTCCTGCTGAAGAAAAGCATCCCCACAGCATGATGCTGCCACCACCATGTTTGACGGTGGGGACGGTGTTTCAGATTGATGTGCAGTGTTAGTTTTGATTCAAACATAGCGTTTTTTTAATTAGCCCAAAAAGTTCTACTTTTTACCAGAGCACCTTCTTCCACATGCTTGCTGTGTCCCCTAAATGGCATGTGGAAGAAGATGCTTAGGTGAGATGAGACCAAATTAGAACTTTTGAGGCCAAATTAAAAATACATTTAAGCTTTTGGGTTTTATGTAAAAAAAATTTAAAAGGATCATTGGTTATGAAAACTTTTTCGAGGCACTGTTTCAAGGAACTGTATATGTTTTACTATCAATTGATTCTTGTGCGGAAAGAAGTCAAAGGAGATGTACTTCTTGCACTAGTCATCTTATTTCCGGACACGCTTTCAACTATGTTTTTCTTTAAAATGCTGGAACTTTTTCAGCATAGATGCTTAGATTGCAGGAAATGGATTCATGCTGCCAGTGGTTTGAGTAACAAAAATCAGCTGACAAGTTCCCTTTAAGGTATTGTTTGGTTTACTTGATGTAGTTGACCACATGAAATATGTGATTCCACATGGAGGGTTTGCAGTTATAGCTGACTGAATACACAAAGCTGCCTGCATATATATATATGCAAACATGGGTGTAACTAAAACATACAGTCTTCCATTGTAAATTTTAAGGGACTGTTCACTGTTTAACCTGATTTGGCTTTGCTCCACTGCTGCAATAAGACTTATGTGCGTCTACTCATGATTAGGACTAATTGTAGCTTACGAAGATGTCAAAGCCATGCCATGAAGTTGGGCAGGTATCTCTTAGAGATTAGCTAATCAAATTTGTGATTCATTTTACGAAATTTGCAAGTCCTGGCAAATTCAAATGGATTGCAATTTGATACCGCTTCAATTTTACCCATTGCAGAAGACTGCATCAGTCATATGTGCCTGACATGATTATAGGTGCCACCATATAGGCTTCACCATAATTCCTTGCAGTTATTATAACACATGGTATAGCACAGTCGATCAGGAGGAAATCAGCTACTTTAAGGTTATTTAGGATAGTGAGAGGATGACGAGACCACCGCTTGACACAATAGAGATAGGAAGAGAAGTTGGATCGCCCCCGTAGGGCTAGGGGTACTCAATACCGGGTCCTTCGGTTCTCAAGGGGGATGTCACAGTGGCTGACCCGGTCAGTGGTCCTCGGGATGTCCGTTGAAAATGGGGGAAAGGTCTTTAAAGGGGAAATGTTCCTCCTGTGGTATTCGGTCAGGGTGACCGACGCTGCTTAGGGGTCTGCTGGGGTGATGTTATGGCAGCTAAATGGTATACCTTCCCACAGGTGAAGTGTGTCCCCAGGGCTTCCCAGAGTGTAGATGGTGGATGGTGTGAGGCGCAGTGAAGAACAAGGAGGCTTCAGCATCCACAGTCCAGAGCACCAGATCACAGGGCAGGCAGAGTCCGGCCGGTTTGAAGGCAAATCCAGAGTCCCCTTATACAGGTAGGAATCAGTAGCCTTCCTCTAGCGCCTGGATGTTGTAGTACCTTACTGCTGAGCCTCTCGTAAGGTCCTCACAACTGTTGTAGATGTTCTAGATGTTATGTCTCTCTCTCTGTCCCTCAGATGGATAGGAACAAACCTGTATGACTGATGGCCTGAGGCTTTTTACAGTGACTCTAACATGCCCCGGCCCCCACAAGTTGCCACCGTGCTTCCTGGTTATAGGTGCGGATCAGCAATGTGCAATTAACTGTCCTGCCGGTCTCTGGAGCAAGACATGGAGACGATTGCTCCCTCGGTGCTCCCTCGATTGCTCCCTCGGCTACCGGATCCTGTGCCTCAGAAGGAGGCAGCCTGTATACGGCAGAACTCCTTCTGGTTTCCTCTCCTTTTGCTATGACTTCGTTTCTCACCCTCTACAATACAATTCTCTGTCGTGTCCTTCCTTAGGATGCTGCCGCATCGGTAGGCAGTCGCAGCTCCGTGTCCTTCTGTCTAGGCCTCTGACAGGATCCCACCCCTGTCAGGGACCACTCTGTCAGCAACTGCTAGATGTCCCTCCTTTCCCTCTGTCTGCCTGACAGGTACTGCCTGGGCGAAGCCCAGTCAGCTTCTGCCTAACTTCCTTTCCAGACCACCAGTTTTACCTAATTGTGAAGAGTGCCCTAATAAATAGGAACATGGCTCCCCCTGGTGGGCTGGAGTGTGAAGTGTGTTGCATGGTTTGTGATACCTGGTAAAGTGATCTCCTTTATTGCCTTCAAACGTAACATCACTCTCCCCTAGAGGAGAATGATATTACTGCAACGACCAGGACCCTGGGGCGCTGCAAAAGCATCGGACAATTACTCAAGACACTAATATGTTGTACAACAGCACGCTGCAGATTAGTATAGTAGTCTGAGAATAATATAGAGATTCAATATATAGGGGGATAGAGAGATAGGAGATCTGCTAGCATCAGCAGTAACAGTGATTGATAAGTGATATGATGAGGTTGGCATCTGTCCTGCTGAATTTGAATTGAAATTACACATTTATTTTGCCTTCTTAATGCAACTGAATGCAGAAGCAACTGCAACTATCTGCTTTACAAAGTGTGTGCAAACTATTTTTTTTGCACATCAGTTTTACTATTCAAATTTTACATCAATACATGCCACACTAATACAGAGCCTTATTGCAGGTGCTGGCTTTTCTTTTTTGTCTTGTGCCTATATAGAATTTCTTATTACATCATTCTTAGAAAGGGTGTTGAATTTTGTTTTAAACATATTGTAGAAAAAAATATAACAATATAAACATTTCACTGTGCATATCTGTTTTTACACCAGAATTTTAGTAGTCCCATTTGACTACCTTACAGACCACACCTATACTTTGGCCTGTTGCCACATTTTTTAGCTACATTTCTAGCATTACTTATGTTCCTTTTGGTAAGGGTTGAAAAGATTGTCAAAGATTAATTCTAATGTTCTACAAAATGTATAATAAAATAAAAAATGGCACTGAAAACAAACATACGGTATTCAAAACCTTAACTCATGTCAATTACCCATAATACAAGCAACAGACTTATCATGGTCAACATAAAAACAGTCTATTGTCTGGCTTGTATGAACAGCTCGATTCTCGGCCAACAGTCACTTCCGTGTTTACAGTGGTTGAAAATGGTTTATTTAGTAGCTTTTATGTCATTCCATCCTGCTTTGCTAAGAGCCAATACAAGTCTGTGGGAAAATGAAAGTTTCAGGTTTCATCATATCTGAGCCAATTTTATTTGGTTATTTAGAAAGAGATGTCTGTGATTGGACCGCCGCATCGCGTAATGGAGTCTTGCATAAGACCTGGTAACACAGTGGTAGGCACACTGTCCTCAGGAAGCAGCTCAGGGAGAGTTGTTATATGAGGAAGAGCTTAGATTAGAGAAGTACTATAGTCAATGTTTATTACAGTCCTATAGCTATACTGCTGATGAAACCTAAAAACAACTGTCCTTTTCAGGGCTGCATATTTTCTTTTTCCATAGTACAACCATTGTTCCCTGGCATATATTGTATACCTAATTTAAAATGTGTAAGGTGTGCTGTAAGGGATGGGGAAGTGGACGGGCTGCTGATTGTATGCTAGCGGTCCAGGTGAAATGGTGCCCACACGGTGCAAACACGCTCATCCACGAGACCTAACTTCATGTCCCACTTTTCAGGGGGGCAAAAGATTCCACTCTTGAAGTCAGAACAGTGCAAACGGGTGGTTGGTTGGATGGAACATACTGCTTCCAGTATGTTTTGCAGCACCACCCTGTCTTCCACATGGTCCAGTCTCACTAGCCAAGAGTCTGGATCACCTAATCCTCACTATGATCCTCGTTCCTCCCACCATGGCTAGTCCCAGATGACAAGTGATCCCACACTCAGACACTCCAAGGAGTTACATTTCTATTTATAGATCCTAGCTTCTCGCTCTGCATGTTTCAAAAGGGACATGAGGAGATCATGTGTAGTGATGCCCAAATATTTGAGCAGCCACGGTCAGAAGAAGGCTACGGTGAGGAAAGGCACCTAGTGTCTCAAGAGGTAGATGATGAGACACAGTTGCCAACAAGTCATGTTGTTAAGTTAACAAGTCAGGAGGACCAGAGTGTGGAAGTGGAAGAAGGCTACGGTGAGGAAAGGCAACAAGTATCTCAAGAGGTAGATCATGAGACACAGATGCCAACAAGTGATGTTGTCAGCAAGTCTGGAGGACCAGAGTGTGGAAGTGGAAGATGAGGTGGTGGATGATGAAGTCACTGACCCAACCTGGAAAGGTGCAATGCAGAGCGAGGACCGTACCACAAAGGGGGAGGGATCTGCAGCAGTCAGTGGGGTGGCCAGGCAGGCAGTATGGTGGCCATGGGAAGAAGGAAGGAAACTGTTCCCAGGGCACCCACACAAGGCAAGTTTCCAGGCCAAGGGTAAGGTGTTTCTCGGCACTTTTTTAAGAAAATGCGAATGATAAAAGAACAGTCCTTTGCAACTTGTGCCATACCAAGATGAGCAGAGTCCTCACCACTATCAGCCTGACCACCACCAGCATGGTCAGGCACACGTAATCTTTCCAGCCGACTAGGTGGGCCGAATACCTGGGTCAACAATCAGTATCTGAGAGTGACATCACTTCTTCTTCCTTTGTGATTCATGCTTGCCAATCCCCTATCCAAGATGCAGGTGCAGATGTCTCCCTCCCTGCTTCTGTCATTGCACATTCGCAAGCACCATTAGTAACCACGTGCAACTCCTTGTCCCAGCGCATCCTACCCCAGGCCTTGGAACGGAAGCGAAAATACCCAGCCACCCACGGACCAAACACTAAACAGGCACATCTATAGACTGCTTGCCCTGGAAATGTTGCAATTTAGGCTTGTGGACACTGAGGCTTTCCACAACCTCGTGGCCATTCCTCGGTACTAAGTCCCAAGCTAACCCCATTTTTCCTGGAGTGCCATCCCCGCCTTACTCTAGCATGTGTTCCAGAACATCACCCATGCCCTGACTAATGCAGTTACTGACCAGGTCCACTTAATGACTGACACGTGCAGAAGTGCCTGTGGCAAACTCAGATACTGGGATGGCACATGCACTACTGATTCTTAGGATTGCATGCCCTACTTGCATCAGTGTTTCCTCCAACTCCTTCACCAGTTCCTGCACCTTCACCTCCCTCTCCGAATTGTCATCTCAGAGTTTGTTATCCTCAATATCAGGCGAAAGCTGGAAGCACTGCAGCACTGCCTCAGTGAAGCGGCAACAGGCTCTGTTAAGACTAATTTGTTTAGATGCTGAAAGTTGCTGAAAGGTATAACAGACCAGACAGATCTGTGGCTAAACCTACAATCAGGCATGGTCGTCTGTGATAATGGCTTAACCTGATGGTGGCTCTGAAGCTTTGTAAACTCGCACATGTGCCATGCCTGGCCAATGAGCTCAACCTAGTGGTTCAGAGGAGAGACGAGGGAGATACACGCCAGGTCCAACAGAGGTAGGGGAAATCTGTCAAAGATCTGGGACAGTTTAATGAAACCCTCCCAGTGCCCAGGCCCTGATATGTGGCGGTAGTCTGACAAAGAGGAAATAGTTTTTGAAAATGCTGAAGGAGTACTTAACCAACCGTAGGAGCATCCTCTGTGAATCCTCTGTGCCATACAACTATTGGGTATCCAAGCTGGACAAGTGGCATGAACTGTCTCTCTTCACATTGGAGGTGCTGCCTCTAGCATTTTGTTCAGAGTAGGTTTTTAGTTCTGCTGGGGGCATAATAACTAATAGGTGCATCGGCCTGTCAACTGAAAATGCTGACTCTTATCAAAATAAATGAAGCCTGGGTTGACCCAGGCTTCTCAACCCCATCGGATGACAACAGGGAAACAAAGGGCCAATACAAACACAGGATCATCAGGCAGACCTCACTCAAAATCTTTAGAGGGTCATTAAGCGTCCCTCACTCAAAATCTTTATAGGGTCATCAAGCGGCTCTTACTCAAAATCTTTATAGGATCATCAGGCGGCCCTCATTAAAAATCTTTAGAGGGTCATCGGCAGCTCTCACTCAAAATCTTTATAATTTTTCCAGGGTATGCATCATGCCATCCTTCATAATTTTTACATGATGTGTATGAGACCTACCTCTACAAGTCTCTTGGGCTACTTTCACACTAGCGTCGGATTCGGCCCGTCGCATTGCTTCGGGCCGAGATTCCGACTCTAGCGTTTGTTGTGCCGCACAACGAGTGCAGTGGATGCATTTCTCCGGCGCATCCGCTGCCCCATTGTGAGATGCGGGGAGGTGGGGGCGGAGTTCCGCGGTCGGAAAAAGCGGTCCGTCGGCTGCAAAAAACGTTACATTTAACGTTTTTTGCTCCCGGCGGTCCGCCACAACACGGCGCAACCGTCGCAAGACTTTGCAGGATGCGTTTTTTCCCCTAAAAGACGCATTGCGACGTATTAAAAAAAACGCCAGTGTGAAAGTACCCTTACACATATATACCCCCAGCGGTAAATGTTTTTCAGCCCTTGCGCGTAATGCATAGATGTTACCAGTCTAGTAGTCCGACTCCTTGAAAATGGGAAAAAAATGCTTTTTTGAAGCCCTCCTCTAAGTGTCTTCCATGGTGTATTGCAGTCCCTCCTTCTTATTTTTGACAGCCTTTGTACTTAGGGTATAGGCCAGGAGTGTCAAACTGCATTCCTCGAGGGCTGCAAACAGGTCATGTTTTCAGGATTTCCTTGCATTGCACAGGTGATAATTTAATCACCTGCAGAGAATGATTCCAGCACCTTGTGTAATGCAAAGGAAATCTTGAAAACACGCATGGTTTGAGGCCCTCGAGGAATGCAGTTTGACACCCCTGGTATAGGCTTTTTGAGCCTAGGAGTTCCACTACCTACTGTAACAATATGAACAGAAAGTGTATAAGACCCTCCTTTATGTCTAAGGCTTCTTTCACACTAGCGTCGGGCTCGGCCCGTCACAGTGCGTCGGGCCGAGGTTACCGACGCTAGCGTTGTAAGCGCCGCACAACGGGTGCAGCGGATGCAGATTTTCATTGCATCCGCTGCCCCATTGTGAGGTGCGGGGAGGTGGAGGAGGAGTTCCGGCCGCGCATGCGCGGTCGGAAAAAGCGGTCCGTCGGCAGCAAAAAACGTTACATGTAGCGTTCTTTTGTGCCGACGGTCCGCCAAAGCACGACGCATCCGTCGCATGACGGATGCGACGTGTGGCAATCCGTCGCAATGCGTCGCCAATACAAGTCTATGGGGAAAAAACGCATCCTGCAAGCACTTTTGCAGGATGCGTTTTTTCGGCAAAACGACGCATTGTGACGGATTGCAGTTAACGCTAGTGTGGAAGTAGCCTAATACAGGGTGTAATTGGAGTCCCTATTCCGTCTAATTTTTGGTAGCCCGTGCACTTAGTGCATAGGCTTTATGAATCTAGAAGTCCCAATACCTAACAATTTTAATAGAATGTGTATGAGGCCCTTTTTATGTCTAATACTTGACTACTTGGGTGTATTTTTATTTCCACCTCTGCTATGTCATCTAATGTAGTCATTGGAAATACGGTGAGAGATGGCCTAGCTAAGTTGTGAAGGAGGCGTTTTTATTTTTTTTTCTCTTTTTCATTTTGCCTTATATACAAGTCATTATACAGGAAAGAATGTTTCCTAACATTTTTTCCTGTAAAATCAATTTTATCTTCGGGTTTGTATGGTTTATTGTCAGTCCATAAAAGTGGAGTAATACTTTGACAAAATTGTTCCCAGCAGTGACCTCAGAGTCAGAGATGCATCCAGGCGTCTTCCCCATGCTGTCCCCATTCCATTTGAGTGCAGTTCCTATCCATTTCATTGATTTTCCTGCCCCCAGCCCTCCTGTTAAGGTCTTAAAGGAAAAATGCTTGCGTTTCCCATTGACTTTCATTATACTTGTTACTGGAGTCGAGCCCGTCCGAGTGTCCAACCAGCTCGATTCCAGTACTGAGCATTTTAGTGCTCAATAATCACTAGTAAGTTCACCTGATATACTGTAGATGGCTAGTGGACTTCTTTTTCATGTAAAAGCACATCTTTGGAAACATAGGAACTTCAGAATTAGAGGCCAGGTTCACAAAGTTCTATTTGAATGTCTTTCTAGACCTTCATTTTCCCAAAACTACAAAATAAGCAGAGCAATAACATCTTATGAAAGATGGTTTTTGATGGGAGAGAACTGGAAGAGTTATCAGTTTAGTTAGTAGACCAACCCAGACTATATATATAAAGTATCAAGACCATGACTAGGACCACCACCATCCTGTAATAAGAAATGCTGAAATTCTCCATAATAAAAGGTGAACCCCAGATAAGCTGTTTGCCATAATAAGGGGCGACCCCCAGAAATTCCTGTATGGGAAATACACCATAATAAGGAACGACCCCCGGGATTCCTGTACGGGAAATACACCATAATAAGGAACGACCCCCGGGATTCCTGTATGGGAAATACACCATGATAAGGAACGACCCCAGGGATTCCTGTATGGGAAATACACCATAATAAGGAACGACCACAGGGATTCCTGTATATAAAATACACCATAATAAGGGGCAAACCCCGGGATTCCAGTATGGGAAATACACCATAATAAGGGGCGACCCCCGGGATTCCTGTATGGGAAATACACTATAATAAGGGGCGACCCCAGAGATTCCTGTATGGGAAATACACCATAATAAGGGGCGACCCCAGAGATTCCTGTATGGGAAATACACCATAATAAGGGGCGACCCCCGGGATTCCCATATGGGAAATACACCATAATAAGGGGCGACCCCCGGGATTCCTGTATGGGAAATACACTATAATAAGGGGCGACCCCAGAGATTCCTGTATGGGAAATACACCATAATAAGGGATGACCCCAGAGATTCCCATATGGGAAATACACCATAAAAAGGGACGACCCCAGAGATTCCCATATGGGAAATACACCATAATAAGGGGCGACCCAGAGAGATTCCTGTATGGGAAATGCACCATAATAAGGGGCGACCGGGATTCCTGTATGGAAAATACACTATAATACGGGGCGACCCCAGAGATCCCTGTATGGGAAATGCACCATAATAAGGGGCGACCCCAGGGATTCCTGTATGGGAAATACACCATAATAAGGGACGACCCCAGGGATTCCTGTATGGGAAATACACCATAATAAGGGGCGACCCCCAGAGATTCCTGTATGGGAAATGCACCATAATAAGGGGCGACCGGGATTCCTGTATGGGAAATACACCATAATAAGGGCCGACCCCAGAGGTTCCTGCATGGGAAATACACCATAATAAGGGCCGACCCCCGGGATTCCTGTATGGGAAATACACCATAATAAGGGGCGACCCCTGGGATTCCTGTATGGGAAATACACCATAATAAGGGACGACCCCCGGGACTCTTGTATGGGAAGATACACCATAATAAGGGGCGACCCCCGGGATTCCTGTATGGGAAATACACCATAATAAGGGGCGACCCCCGGGATTCCTGTATGGGAAATACACAATAATAAGGGGCAACCCCCGGGATTCCTGTATGGGAAATACACCATAATGAGGGACAACCCCAGAGGTTCCTGTATGGGAAATACACAATAATAAAGATGGCGACCCCAGATATTCCCGTATGGGAAAATTCACCATAGTAAAGGGGGCAACCCCCGGGATTCCTGTATGGAAAAAAAAATAATAATAATAAAAGGGCGACCCCCGGGATTCCTGTATGGGAAATACATAATAATAAAGGGCCGACACCCGAGATTCCTGTATGAGAAATACACCATAATAAAGATGGAGACCCCAGAGATACCGCTATGGAATTACTACACAACATAAATGTAGCCAATCTCAGACTTTAAATACTCAGTATTATGTACAGGTGCATCTCACAAAATTAGAATATCATCAAAAAGGAAGCTAATTTATTTCAGTTCTTCACACTGTTTGTAATGACTTTATATAATACCCTTCTCGAATTTGCACTGCTCAAAAAAATAAAGGGAACACTTAAACAACAGAATATAACTCCAAGTAAATAAAACTTCTGTGAAATCAAACTGTCCACTTAGGAAGCAACACTGATTGATAATCAATTTCACATGCTGTTGTGCAAATGGAATAGACAACAGCTGGAAATTATTGCTATTATCAAAACACACTCAATAAAGGAGTGGTTCTGCAGGTGGGGACCACAGACCACATCTCAATACCAATGCTTTCTGGCTGATGTTTTGGTCACTCTTGAATGTTGGGTGTACTTTCATACTAGTGGTAGCATGAGACGGACTCTACAACCCACACAAGTGGATCAGGTAGTGCAGCTCATCCAGGATGGCACATCAATGCGAGCTCAACACCGTGCAGGATGCTTGGCATTTGCCACAGAACACCAGTATTGGTAAATTCTCCACTGGCGCCCTGTGGTCTTCACAGATGAAAGCAGGTTCACACTCAGCACATGTGACAGAGTCTGGAGATGCCATGGAGAGCGATCTGCTGCCTGCAACAACCTTCAGCATGGCCAGTTTGGCAGTGGGTCAGTAATGGTGTGAGGTGGCATCCTCAGACCCCTTGTGAGACCATATGCTGGTGTGGTTGGCCCTGGGTTCCTCCTAATGCAGGACAATGCCAGACCTCATGTGGCTGGAGTATGTCAGCAGTTCCTGCAAGATGAAGGCATTGAAGCTATGGATTGGCCAGCCTGTTCTCCAGACCTGAATCCAATTGAGCACATCTGGGACATCATGTCTCGCTCCATCCACCAATGTCACGTTGCACCACAGACTGTCCAGGAGTTGGCAGATGCTTTAGTCCTGGTCTGGGAGGTGATCCCTCAGGAGACCATCCGCCGCCTCATCAGGAGCATGCCCAGGAGTTGTACAGTATTGAGGTCATACAGGCACGTGGAGGCCACACACAATACTGAGCATCTTTTCCTTGTCATGAGGCATTTCCACTGAAGTTGGATCAGCCTGTAATTTGATTTTCCACTTTGATTTTGAGTATCATTCCTAATTCAGACCTCCATAGGATATTCATTTTGATTTACATTGATAATTGTTATGTTGTATTGTTCTGAACATATTCCACTATGCAATGAATAAAAATTTGCAACTGGAATATTTAATTCAGAGATATCTAGGATGTGGCATTTTAGTGTTCCCTTTATTTTTTTGAGCATTGTATATGAGTTTCACTTTTTGCATTGAAGAACTAAAATAAATAAACTTTTTGATGATATTCTAATTTTGTGAGATGCACCTGTTCCTAGTTCACTGGGAAAGATTTGTTTCCACAGCTATATATTCTACACTTACTGCTACCTGGCAAGAAGAGAAGAATAGGTATAAAGAGAAGAAGCAATATAATTATAACATGAGCATAAAAAGCCGCTATGAATTAAAGGGAACCTGTCACCTGAATTTGGCGGGACTGGTTTTGGGTCATATGGGCGGAGTTTTCAGGTGTTTGATTCACCCTTTCCTTACCTGCTGGCTGCATGCTGGCCGAAATATTGGATTGAAGTTCATTCTCTGTCCTCCATAGTACACACCTGCGCAAGGTAAGATTACTTTGCGCAGGTGTGTACTACGGAGGACAGAGAATGAACTTCAATCCAATATTGCAGCCAGCATGCAGCCAGCAGGTGAGGAAAGGGTGAATCAAACACCCGAAAACTCCGCCCATATGACCCAAAACCAGTCCCGCCAAATTCAGGTGACAGGTTCCCTTTAACATTTATCAGATCTGGACATTACAATTAAACAGCAATAAACCTACTGTATTTCTCACTCCCAGGGACTGGACCATTTTATTATTTATATCATGGGAATAGATATAGGATAAGGACACAGATCAGTAATGGCCGACACTCTTGTCCATGGCTATGCCGCCCTCAGTAATGATTGACACTGTTGCGTTCATGGCTCTGCTTATCGGGTGCAGCACAGACAATGCACATTTAAGACAAATTAAATGAAGATAATAATACCAAAGAATTTGTAATTGCAATCATTTTCAGGAAGAAAATGAGTGTTATCTGACAGAATTGCAGGGGTGTCAATACTTTTCGCCACAACTGTACACATCCGCTATGAATAATAGGACAGTAATCCATGGCATGTAAACCATGTAGTACATATATAACAGCATTATCTAATATATAATTGCCTAGAATACTACTTTCTGCAATTTGTGCCAACTTCCTGTCCGGAGCTAATGTCCGGAGCTAATGTCCGGAGCTAATGTCCGGAGATAAGTGACGTCAACAGTGTCCAATGTCTGATTGGTTGCCGCCTGCTGCGAGCGACCAATCAGAAACGTGCCGTACTGTGACACACTCCGCCCGCCATTTTGGTGTGATTTTTGAATTTTTACCTCACAGCAAGTTTCTACTGCGTGGAGGCGGGCCCAGTGACGTTGCTCTTCAAGCTCCTGCCGAATTTCGTCAAAAAAATGATAATACCATTTACCAAAACTATATATATTTAGTTGTGAAGTGGTTCAGTGACATTTTCACACCAATTTTGAACTTTTGTTTGGTGTTTTCTCCATATACTGCCTATTATTTTTGTTCTTTCTTACTATTATTTATTAATTGTATTATTCTTACATTTGAATAAATAAAGTATATATGGATTCTAGACTCCCGATTCTTTAGAATCGGGCTGCCATCTAGTCTAATATATAATTGCCTAGAATACTACTTCCTGCAATTTGTGCCAACTTCCGTGGCTTTGTCCGGAGCTAATGTCCGGAGCTAATGTCCGGAGCTAATGTCCGGAGCTAATGTCCGGAGATTAATTGCCTAGAATACTACTTCCTGCAATTTGTGCCAACTTCCGGAGCTAATGTCCGGAGCTAATGTCCGGAGCTAATGTCCGGAGATAAGTGACGTCAACAGTGTCCAGTGTCTGATTGGTTGCCGCCTGCTGCGAGCGACCAATCAGAAACGTGCCGTACTGTGACACACTCCGCCCGCCATTTTGGTGTGATTTTTGAATTTTTACCTCACAGCAAGTTTCTACTGCGTGGAGGCGGGCCCAGTGACGTTGCTCTTCAAGCTCCTACCGAATTTCGTCAAAAAAATGATAATACCATTTACCAAAACTATATATATTTAGTTGTGAAGTGGTTCAGTGACATTTTCACACCAATTTTGAACTTTTGTTTGGTGTTTTCTCCATATACTGCCTATTATTTTTGTTCTTTCTTACTATTATTTATTAATTGTATTATTCTTACATTTGAATAAATAAAGTATATATGGATTCTAGACTCCCGATTCTTTAGAATCGGGCTGCCATCTAGTCTATATTATAAATATATACAGTGGGTACAGAAAGTATTCAGGCCGCTTTAAATGTTTCACTCTGTTTCATTGTAGCCATTTTATAAAATAAAAAAAGTTTTTTTTTTCATTAATGTACACTCTGCACCCCATCTTGGCTGAAAAAAACAGAAATGTAATTTTTGTAAATTTATTAAAAAAGTAAAGCAGAAATATCACATGGTCATAAGTATGCAGACCCTTTGCTCAGTATTGAGTAGAAGCCCCCTTTTGAGCTAGTACAGCCATGAGTCTATTTGGGAATGATGCAACAAGTTTTTCACACCTGGATTTGGGGATTCTCTGCCATTCTTCCTTGCAGATCCTCTCCAGTTCCGTCAGGTTGGATGGTGAACATTGGTGGACAGCCATTTTCATGTCTCTCCAGAGATGCTCAATTGGGTTTAGGTCAGGGCTCTGGCTGGGCCAGTCAAGAATAGTCACAGAGTTGTTCTGAAGCCACTCTTTTGTTATTTTTGCTATGTGCTTAGGGTCATTGTCTTGTTGGAAGGTGAACCTTCGGCCAAGTCTGAGGTCCAGAACACTCTGGAAGAGGTTTTCATCCAGGATATCTCTGTACTTGGCCGCATTCATGTTTCCTTCAATGGCAACCAGTCATCCTGTCCCTACAGTTGAAAAACACCCCCATGGCATGATGCTGCCACCATCATGTTTCCTTGTTGGGATTGTATTGGACAGGTGATTAGCAGTGCCTGGTTTTCTCCACACACACTGCTTAGAATTATCACCAAAAAGGTCTGTCTTCATCTTTTCAGACCAGAGAATTTTATTTCTCATAGTGTGGGAGTCCTTCATGTGTTTTCTACCAAACTATATGCAGGCTTTCATACGTTTTGCACTGAGGAGAGGCTTCATTTGGGCCATTCTGCCATGAAGGCAAGACTGGTGGAGGGCTGCAGTGATAGTTGACTTTGTGGAACTTTCTCTCATCTCCCTACTGAATCTCTGGAGCTCAGCCACAGTGATCTTGGGGTTCTTCTTTACCCCTCTCACCAAGGCTCTTCTCCCACGATTGCTTAGTTTGGCAGGACGGACAGGTCTAGCAAGACTTCTGGTGGTCACAAACTTCTTCCATTTAAGGATAATGGAGGCCACTGTGCTCTTAGGAACCTTGAATACTGCAGAAATTCTGCTGTAACCTTGGCCAGATCTGTGCCTTGCCACAATTCTGTCTCTGAGCTCCATGGCCAGTTCCTTTGACCTCATGATTCTCATTTGATCTGACATGCACTGTGAGGTCTTATAAAGACAGGTGTGTGTCTTTCCAAATCAAGTCCTATCAGTTTAATAAAACATAGCTGGACTCTAATGAAGGAGTAGAACCATCTCAAGGAGGATCACAAGGAAATGGACAGCATGTGACTTAAATATGAGTGTCTGAGCAAAAGGTCTGAAAACTTATGACCATGTGATATTTCAGTTTTTCTTTGCAAAGAATTCTACATTTATGTTTTTTTCAGTCTTTCAGTGAAGATGGGGTGCAGAGTGTACATTAATGAGAAAAAAATAACTTTTTTGAATTTACCAAATGGCTGCAATCAAACAAAGAGTGAAAAATTTAAAGGGGTCTGAATACTTTTCATACCCACTCAATGCCATGTCTGCAGACACGTCACAATCACACAGGAGCAGGATTTCCCATGTGTGAGTTAAGATGGAAAAATACCAGATGGCCAAGATATCCCCAAGAAAATAAAGATCCTATATATAATATAGGGTCAGATACTACAGCAGTACATGGTTCATAAGACAAATTTGTTCACATCACTCATAATGAAGCATGATATCCCCAATATTACACTCTGAGGCTGCAGAAATGTTAAAACCAAGTAACTTGTACTTAGGAAATTGTCTGCTACTATTGTGCACTAGCTGTGCTCAGATTGGCGTTCTTGTAGTCACAGTTCAAATTTTTGTTTCAAACATCCCATGGTTTTCCCAAAAATAGTGATTTAGCTAGCATGAAGTCTTATTATAGCGAGACACTAAACCACTTGTGTATTGATTACTAGAACCTGATGATTGGTATAATGAATGACCTATGTCTTTCCATTGATTCCTACTGTTTGAACTTTGATGACTGATATGTAAACCTGCTGATTAAATGCCTGAATGAGAAGCTTGTGAGCTCATACAGGACTGATTGTGTGAGCTTATTCGCTTGTTCTTCAACTCTGCATACCTGGAGACTGAACTTATCAATTATTTACTTTGGAGCAGAGCTGGAGCTGGAAAATATAGACGGATCAGAGACTCAATACAAATGTTTACTTCTGATATAATCGGCCAAAAAGAACAAATGTCTTGAAAACATTCTATGGCAATTAAACATTCTCCGCAATTGAGGTTGTGCAGCGCCCCAGAGTCCTGGTCGTTGCAGTAATGTCGTTCTTCCACCAGGGGGAGCGATGTTACGTCTGATGGCACCAAAGGAGTTCACCCTGCCAGGTATCACAGCCACACACACTTCACACGCCGGCCACCAGTGGGAGCTAAGGGTTCTATCTATTAGGCCACTCCTCACACTTGGGTGAAACTGGGGGTTGGTTAGGAAGTGAGTGAGTTGGAGTCAGGAGAAGCTGACTGGAGGGAGAAGGAGATAGTCAGTAGGAGAGGAGAGAAGAAGACTGGGCTCGGCCCAGGAAGGAAAGAAGGACACGGGGCTGTGCCTGCAACCCATGCGGCAACCTCTTAAGAAAGGACAAGAAAGGAAGTGTGCCGTAGTGAGTGAGCACAGAAGTCGTAGCAACAGGAGTAAAACATCAGTGGGAGACCAGCTAGAAGCAAGCTGCCTCCCACTGAGCACAGATCCGGTAGCCGGAACACCGAGGGAGTAATAGACTCTACGCTTTACTTCAGAGACCGGCAGGACAGTCGATTCCAAGTTGGCTGCCCGACCTAAGAACCTAAGCAGACAAGGTGGCAACGCGGAGGAGGGGCGACGCTAGGGTCCCTATAAAATAGCCTCAGGCCACCACCATCATACGGGTTTGTCCTATCCATCTGGGGGACAGAGAGAAGAGTAACAAGAGTGAGGACCCTATGGGAGCTAATGCACGTAGGGACCTACTACGTTACTGTGCGCAAGGGGAAGGCTACTGATTTCCACCTGGATAAGGGGACTCTGGAGTTGCCATCAGACCGGCCGGACTCTGCCTACCCTGTCATCCGGCACTCTGTACTGTGGATGCTGAAGCCTTCAGTAAAGGCAAAGAGACTGCACCCATTGTGTCCTCGTTATTCACCACGCCTTGCACCATCCACCATCAACATCTACACTTCTGGCAATCCCTGGGAATATACATCACCTGTGGGAAGGTATTCCATCTAGCTGCCATTCCATCACCCCAGCGGACCCCTAAGCAGCGTCGGTCACCCTGACTGACCGAATACCACAGGTGGCGTCACGAACACTACCGTTATCTACAAACTATTTCCCCCTATTTAATTTGGGCGCCCTTCATAGGGCCATGGTCCAGGTCGGGCCACCGTGACATCCCAGCTGAGGGAACTGAAGGACCCGGTACCGAGTACCCCATTGCCCTTACGTGGGGGCGCGGCAAATTCTTGGCATCACGAACAGGATTTACTTAAGCCTGAGAATTTGGGTCATGTGCGCCTAGGAACTGTGTTAGAATCGTATTGGAACTGTGATTTATTGCAAGGACTGTGTAATGCTGGTTACCGCAAAAATTCCCGCCAAAATCGCCGCCATTTCCGCGCCACGAGGAGCACTGGAGAAGAAGAAGGGCATGGAGTTGTGGGTGTGAATGAACTGAGAAGCACGAAAAGCAATGGCCGCCCAGTCTAAATATTTCTGTGTCCTGAGGACGTGCCCGTCAGCAGCCGAGGTCCGCCTCCTGATCATCTATGGAGGGCGGAGGTCAGGGAGACGGGGCCGCCCCCGGAAGAGGACGCGAGAAAAAGATGAAGAGGAGGAAGTCACTGACATGGCGGCCCCCAGGCGTCCACGTGGGAACACTCCGGCCCAGCGCGAGTCCTCAGTGGAGGGAGAAGATCCAGGCCCACCAGGCCCACTGTCGCAAGAGGGGCCCGATGTTCAACCCCTGGGCAGCGGATTGAACATGGCCGAGGTCCGACGGCTGGTCTCCTGCTGGAGACGCGCTCAGAGAGGGGCGCGACCCACGTCGCTGTCGGCTACGGTCTTCCCCTGTGCAAATAAGACCGACTATGGGGGAGCTTACCCTCAAGCGGATACCAGCCCTGGCCGTACTGCGGGGATTCGCCTGCATCCGGCATCCGCCCAGTCTCCTGCTGTGGCTGCGGGAGACCCGACCACCCTGCTACCTGGTCAGGGGGCGCGGGGGCCGGACCTTCGGGTCCTTCCATGGATGGAATATCGGAGGTATCGGACAGCGGAATGGAGGAAGGATGATGAGGGTGAGATCCTGATCACTCCGTCGGACGACCCCCCATTGAAATGGGGTGTTGTCGTGACCTTAAGTCCCCAGGAGGGGAGGGGGTCCATCCAGGAAATTGGATTACCACTCCGGGTGCATGTCGCTCGGGGCGATGTGGAGCCCTGCTGAAGAGAGGATGATGCAGAGCGGGATCTGCGGCCCGGGGATGCTGTGACCTATACCCAGTGGCAACGAGGAAATGCCTGGTGGGCTCAAGACGTTCAGCGGTGTGCAGCTCTCCTAGCGGCACCTACGGATCAGCAAACTAAACCCGTTGTGGGAACCACGACTGTGACTTCCGCTGCTCACGACCACACGGTGAGGATCCTCAGTTCTACCCTTTCTCGGCCGAGAGGGGTAGTGTGTAAGGTAAAACCGCTACCGTCAACTGAATAAACCTCGAAAACCTGAAAACCTGTACATGGTTAACTGTTCTTTCTTTGCTGCTTTAAACCTGTCCAGGGTTAATTCTTAAAGGGATCCCTTAGTTTACCCGGGATCCCTATTTTGTTCCAGTTTTGCACAAAAGTTCATCATGGTTATAAAGGAACATTGGAATCATGGTGAATGGTTCACGAACTGTCCTCTGTAAATAGTTTGCACCTTCTTAAAGGTGCTCTCTATTGACTGGTTTTACAAGCAAGAAGACTTTGCGAAGAAACTGTTCCTGATGACGACGTGAAAGTTTCTATTGTCTTAAAAGTTTATAGGTGACTTGTTGATTGTTTGCACTACCTCAGAAAAGACTGGTTTCTCTCTTAAAGGGAATGTTCGGTTGTTGCACCTTAATAATGTTTACGTAGCTGATAATATGTATCTAGATAGTGATAGAATGTTAATGACATACTTTAGATAAAAGTAAGGTTTTAGGAAGAAAAATGCAGTAGGCCCGTAGGGGTAGACAGATAGTCCTGCATGTTAAGAAGAAGACTAAAGAAAAGGTTAAAATTGCACATTAAGGGTTAATGATAGTATACCCTTAGAGCAGGGGTGTCAAACTGGGGGTTGGTTAGGAAGTGAGTGAGTTGGAGTCGGGAGAAGCTGACTGGAGGGAGAAGGAGATAGTCAGTAGGAGAGGAGAGAAGGAGACTGGGCTCGGCCCAGGAAGGAAAGAAGGACACGGAGCTGCGCCTGCAACCCATGCGGCAGCCTCCTAAGGACAAGAAAGGAAGTGTGCCGTAGTGAGTGAGCACAGAAGTCGTAGCAACAGGAGTAAAACATCAGTGGGAGACCAGCTAGAAGCAGGCTGCCTCCCACTGAGCGCAGATCCGGTAGCCGGAACACCGAGGGAGTAATAGACTCTACGCTTTACTTCAGAGATCGGCAGGACAGTCGATTCCAAGTTGGCTGCCCGACCTAAGAACCTAAGCAGACAAGGTGGCAACGCGGAGGAGGGGCGACGCTAGGGTCCCTATAAAATAGCCTCAGGCCACCACCGTCATACGGGTTTGTCCTATCCATCTGGGGGGCAGAGAGAAGAGTAACAAGAGAGAGGACCCTATGAAAGCTAATGCAGTAGGGACCTACTACGTTACTGTGCGCAAGGGGAAGGCTACTGATTTCCACCTGGATAAGGGGACTCTGGAGTTGCCATCAGACCGGCCGGACTCTGCCTACCCTGTCATGCGGCACTCTGGACTGTGGATGCTGAAGCCTTCAGTAAAGGTAAAGAGACTGCACCCATTGTGTCCTCGTTATTCACCGCGCCTTGCACCATCCACCATCAACATCTACACTTCTGGGAAGCCCTGGGGATATACTTCACCTGTGGGAAGGTATTCCATCTAGCTGCCATTCCATCACCCCAGCGGACCCCTAAGCAGTGTCGGTCACCCTGACCGAATACCACAGGTAGCGTCACGAACACTACCGTTATCTACAAACTATTTCCCCCTATTTAATTTGGGTGCCCCTCATAGGGCCACGGTCCGGGTCGGGCCACCGTGACATCCCAGCTGAGTGAACTGAAGTGGGGGCGCGGCAGTTGTCTAACATGAACGCCTACATTTAAGAAGGTGCATCAAAATCATAATCTAGCAAATGTCTCTTCTGGTGTTCTACAATCCATGAAAGAGCTACTTCTGGACTTCAGCAAAGAAGAGTCCAGAATCTGTGAAACTTGTGTTCATATTTGAGCTCCTTAACCATTCGAGGTATTTCCAGGACTGCCACTAGGAATTCCGGGCCCCCTTGAGACTCCACCCAGGCTCCACCCCAGCCCCCCCTCCACCCCCTGAACTGTCCACAGTCAAAAGATTTTTAAAGCCACCATCACGACAGGGTCAGGCCCTACGCTACTCTAGCCTATTAAACATTTGTTAAAGTATCCAATACAATTTAGGTATATTTTTATTTATTTTTCAATTTTTAAAATGACCAATACCACATACAGGGGTCAAATACCACCGCACCATGACCAGACCACATATTACCACCATATGATCACCAATAATACCACATACAGGGGACAAATACCACCGCACCATGACCAGACCACATATTACCACCACATAGTGACCAAATAATAGCACATATAAGGAACAAATACCGCCACACATGGCCGGACAACATATTACCACCACATAGTGACTGAATACTACAATACTGATCAGTAATAAAAAAAAACACAATACTAATATCACCATAAGTGCCAGTAGTCACAGGAGATCTGTACTTAGTATGCAGTGTCTGTGTACAGGTAATACAGTGATCACCGGTGACATTATACACTGGTGCTCTGTATATAGTGTATAATTTAAAGGCAATTCAGTGATCACTGGTGACATTGTACACAGGACCACTGAATATAGTGTACAGTGTATAGCATCAGTGTACAGGCAAACTGAACCTGCGTCTCGGATGCAGTTACTGATAGAAGCCTCCTGCCGCTGGGGCCCGGGCCCGATGAGCAGAAGAGACGGGGCCCGATGCGGGCCCCCTCTGCCCACCGAGCCCCATATGCCAGTCAGGGCAGTAATGCCCTGATGGCGGCCCTGGGTATCTCAATTGTTGACATTTTGAGAAAGCAGCAATGAGCCAAGGTATCTAGGAATCTAGTATTTAGAAATTTGTAAAATCGCTCCTTTCAAAAGAGCTATACATATGCATTAATGTTCTTGCAAAGTTTCTAGTTGAATATCGGTATATGTTTTATTTATAAAAAGTGGCATGTAAAAGTTTCGGCACCCCTGGTCAAAGTAACTGTTATTGTGAACAGTTAAGCAAGCTGAACATGAAATGATCTCTAAAAAGCCTAAAGTTAAAGATGACAATATATATATATATATATATATATATATATACACTATGTTGTGAATTCTGTGGCAGAGCTCCCTCCTGTGGTCACAAGTGGTACTTCGGCTGATTCTCTCTGTGAGCTTCTGTTGATGGAGGGAAGTGGTACTGCGGCTTCTGAGTTTCCTCCCTCAGGTGATCTGGTGAGGTCGTTAGGTGCTTCTCTACTTAACTCCACCTAATGCTTTGATCCTGGCTTCCTGTCAATGTTCCAGTGTTGGACTTGCTTTTCCCTGGATCGTTCCTGTGGCCTGCTGCTCTGCATAGCTAAGTTCTTCTTTGCTATTTGTTTGCTATTTTTTCTGTCCAGCTTGTCTAATTTGTTGCTGGAAGCTCTGGGACGCAAAGGGTGTACCTCCGTGCCGTTAGTTCGGTACGGAGGGTCTTTTTGCCCCCTTTGCGTAGTTTTCTTTAGGGTTTTGTGTAGACCGCAAAGTTACCTTTTCTATCCTCGATCTGTTAAGAAAGTCGGGCCTCACTTTGCTGAATCTATTTCATCTCTACGTTTGTCTTTTCATCTTAACTCACAGTCATTATATGTGGGGGGCTGCCTTTTGCTTTGGGGTATTTCTCTGAGGCAAGGTAGGCTTATTTTCTATCTTCAGGCTAGTTAGTTTCTCAGGCTGTGCCGAGTTGCATAGGGAACGTTAGGCGCAATCCACGGCTGCCTCTAGTGTTGTTTGGAGAGGATTAGGGATTGCGGTCTGCAGAGTTCCCACGTCTCAGAGCTCGTTCTATGATTTTGGGTTATTGTCAGATCACTGTATGTGCTCTGACCGCTATGTCCATTGTAGTACTGAATTGCCTTTCATAACAGTACAGGAAGCCAAAAGTACTAATGATTCTCAATAGAGGGAAAAAAGAAGTTCTGAGACCATTTTTTTTTCTTTGCACTGTGTTTTGCCTTTTTTTCCCCCTAGACATTTGGGTGGTTCAGTACACAGGTGTAGCGATGGACATTAGAAGTCTGTCTTCATTTGTAGATCAGCTCTCGGCAAGAGTACAAAAGATTCAAGACACTATTCATCAGAAAGCTATGTTAGAACCAAGAATTCCTATTCCTGATTTGTTTTTTGGAGATAGAACTAAGTTTCTGAGTTTCAAAAATAATTGTAAATTATTTCTGGCCTTGAAACCTCGCTCCTCTGGTGATCCAGCTCAACAGGTTTTGATTGTTATTTCTTTTTTGCGCGGCGACCCTCAGGACTGGGCATTTTCTCTTGTGCCAGGAGATCCTGCATTGAGTAATATCGATGCGTTTTTCCTGGCGCTCGGATTGCTGTACGATGAACCTAATTCAGTGGATCAGGCAGAGAAAAATTTGCTGACTCTTTGTCAGGGTCAGGATGAGATAGAGGTATATTGTCAGAAATTTAGGAAGTGGTCCGTGCTCACTCAATGGAATGAATCTGCGCTGGCAGCTATGTTCAGAAAGGGTCTCTCTGAAGCCCTTAAGGATATCATGGTGGGATTTCCTATGCCTGCTGGTTTGAATGAGTCTATGTCTTTGGCCATTCAGATCGGTCGACGCTTGCGTGAGCGTAAATCTGTGCACCATTTGGCGGTACTACCTGAGCTTAAACCTGAGCCTATGCAGTGCGATAGGACTTTGACCAGAGTTAAACGGCAAGAACACAGACGTCTGAATGGGCTGTGTTTCTACTGTGGTGATTCCACTCATGCTATCTCTGATTGTCCTAAGCGCACTAAGCGGTTCACTAGGTCTGCCACCATTGGTACGGTACAGTCAAAATTTCTTCTGTCTGTTACCTTGATCTGCTCTTTGTCATCGTATTCTGTCATGGCATTTGTGGATTCAGGCGCTGCCCTGAATTTGATGGACTTGGAGTATGCTAAGCGTTGTGGGTTTCTCTTAGAGCCCTTGCAGTGTCCTATTCCATTGAGAGGAATTGATGCCACGCCTTTGGCCAAGAATAAGCCTCAATACTGGACCCAGCTGACCATGTGCATGGCTCCTGCACATCAGGAGGTTATTCGCTTTCTGGTGTTGCATAATCTGCATGATGTGGTCGTGTTGGGGTTGCCATGGCTACAAGCCCATAATCCAGTATTAGATTGGAAATCCATGTCGGTGTCCAGCTGGGGTTGTCAGGGGGTACATGGTGATGTCCCATTTTTGACTATTTCGTCATCCACCCCTTCTGAGGTTCCAGAGTTCTTGTCTGATTACCGGGATGTATTTGATGAGCCCAAGTCCGATGCCCTACCTCCGCATAGGGATTGTGATTGTGCTATCAATTTGATTCCTGGTAGTAAATTCCCAAAAGGTCGACTGTTTAATTTATCCGTGCCTGAGCACGCCGCTATGCGGAGTTATGTGAAGGAATCCCTGGAGAAGGGGCATATTCGCCCGTCATCGTCACCATTAGGAGCAGGGTTCTTTTTTGTAGCCAAGAAGGATGGTTCGCTGAGACCTTGTATAGATTACCGCCTTCTAAATAAGATCACGGTTAAATTTCAGTACCCCTTGCCATTGTTATCTGATTTGTTTGCTCGGATTAAGGGGGCTAGTTGGTTCACCAAGATAGATCTTCGTGGTGCGTATAATCTGGTGAGAATCAGGCGAGGAGATGAATGGAAAACTGCATTTAATATGCCCGAGGGTCATTTTGAGTATCTAGTGATGCCATTCGGACTTGCCAATGCTCCATCAGTGTTTCAGTCCTTTATGCATGACATCTTCCGAGAGTACCTGGATAAATTCCTGATTGTGTACTTGGATGACATTTTGATCTTCTCGGATGATTGGGAGTCTCATGTGAAGCAGGTCAGAACAGTTTTTCAGGTCCTGCGTGCTAATTCTTTGTTTGTGAAGGGATCAAAGTGTCTCTTTGGTGTGCAGAAGGTTTCATTTTTGGGGTTCATCTTTTCCCCTTCTACTATCGAGATGGATCCTGTTAAGGTCCAAGCCATCCATGATTGGACTCAGCCGACATCTCTGAAAAGTCTGCAAAAGTTCCTGGGCTTTGCTAATTTTTATCGTCGCTTCATCTGCAATTTTTCTAGTATTACCAAACCATTGACCGATTTGACCAAGAAGGGTGCTGATTTGGTTAATTGGTCTTCTGCTGCTGTGGAAGCTTTTCAAGACTTGAAGCGTCGTTTTTCTTCTGCCCCTGTGTTGTGTCAACCAGATGTTTCTCTTCCGTTCCAGGTCGAGGTTGATGCTTCTGAGATTGGAGCAGGGGCTGTTTTGTCGCAGAGAGGTTCTGATTGCTCAGTGATGAAACCATGCGCTTTTTTTTCCAGGAAGTTTTCGCCTGCTGAGCGAAATTATGATGTGGGCAACCGAGAGTTGCTGGCCATGAAGTGGGCATTCGAGGAGTGGCGTCATTGGCTTGAAGGAGCTAAGCATCGCGTGGTGGTATTGACTGATCATAAGAACTTGACTTATCTTGAGTCTGCTAAGCGGTTGAATCCTAGACAGGCTCGTTGGTCGCTGTTTTTTGCCCGTTTTGACTTTGTGGTTTCGTACCTTCCGGGCTCTAAAAATGTGAAGGCGGATGCTCTGTCTAGGAGTTTTGTGCCCGACTCTCCGGGTTTGTCTGAGCCGGCGGGTATCCTCAAGGAAGGAGTAATTGTGTCTGCCATCTCCCCTGATTTGCGGCGGGTGCTGCAAAAATTTCAGGCTAATAAACCTGATCGTTGTCCAGCGGAGAGACTGTTTGTCCCTGATAGGTGGACCAATAAAGTTATTTCTGAGGTTCATTGTTCGGTGTTGGCTGGTCATCCTGGAATCTTTGGTGCCAGAGAGTTGGTGGCTAGATCCTTTTGGTGGCCGTCTCTGTCGCGGGATGTGCGTGTTTTTGTGCAGTTCCTGTGGGATTTGTGCTCAGGCTAAGCCCTGCTGTTCCAGTGGGTTGCTTTTGCCCTTGCCGGTCCCGAAGAGGCCTTGGACACATATCTCTATGGATTTTATTTCTGATCTTCCCGTTTCTCAAAAGATGTCAGTCATTTGGGTGGTCTGTGATCGCTTTTCTAAGATGGTCCATCTGGTACCCTTGTCTAAATTGCCTTCCTCCTCTGATTTGGTGCCATTGTTCTTCCAGCATGTGGTTCGTTTACATGGCATTCCAGAGAATATCGTTTCTGACAGAGGTTCCCAGTTTGTTTCAAGGTTTTGGCGAGCCTTTTGTGGTAGGATGGGCATTGACTTGTCTTTTTCCTCGGCTTTCCATCCTCAGACTAATGGCCAGACCGAACGAACCAATCAGACCTTGGAAACATATCTGAGATGCTTTGTTTCTGCCGATCAGGATGACTGGGTGTCCTTTTTGCCTTTGGCTGAGTTTGCCCTTAATAATCGGGCCAGCTCGGCTACCTTGGTTTCGCCATTTTTCTGCAATTCTGGGTTCCATCCTCGTTTCTCTTCAGGACAGGTTGAGTCTTCGGACTGTCCTGGTGTGGATACTGTGGTGGACAGGTTGCAGCAGATTTGGACTCATGGAGTGGACAATTTGACCTTGTCCCAGGACAAGGCTCAACGTTTCGCTAATAGCAGACGCCGTGTGGGTCCCCGACTTCGTGTTGGGGATCTGGTTTGGTTATCTTCTCGTCATATTCCTATGAAGGTTTCCTCTCCTAAGTTTAAACCTCGTTTTATTGGTCCGTATAGGATTTCTGAGGTTCTTAATCCTGTGTCTTTTCGTCTGACCCTTCCAGATTCTTTTTCCATACATCACGTATTCCATAGGTCGTTGTTGCGGAGATACGTGGCACCTATGGTTCCATCTGTTGATCCTCCTGCCCCGGTTTTGGTGGAGGGGGAATTGGAGTATATTGTGGAGAAGATTTTGGATTCTCGTGTTTCTAGACGGAAACTCGAGTATCTGGTTAAATGGAAGGGTTATGCTCAGGAAGATAATTCCTGGGTTTTTGCCTCTGATGTCCATGCTCCCGATCTTGTTCATGCCTTTCATGTGGCTCATCCTGGTCGGCCTGGGGGCTCTGGTGAGGGTTCGGTGACCCCTCCTCAAGGGGGGGGTACTGTTGTGAATTCTGTGGCAGAGCTCCCTCCTGTGGTCACAAGTGGTACTTCGGCTGATTCTCTCTGTGAGCTTCTGTTGGTGGAGGGAAGTGGTACTGCGGCTTCTGAGTTTCCTCCCTCAGGTGATCTGGTGAGGTCGTTAGGTGCTTCTCTACTTAACTCCACCTAATGCTTTGATCCTGGCTTTCTGTCAATGTTCCAGTGTTGGACTTGCTTTTCCCTGGATCGTTCCTGTGGCCTGCTGCTCTGCATAGCTAAGTTCTTCTTTGCTATTTGTTTGCTATTTTTTCTGTCCAGCTTGTCTAATTTGTTGCTGGAAGCTCTGGGACGCAAAGGGTGTACCTCCGTGCCGTTAGTTCGGTACGGAGGGTCTTTTTGCCCCCTTTGCGTAGTTTTCTTTAGGGTTTTGTGTAGACCGCAAAGTTACCTTTTCTATCCTCGATCTGTTAAGAAAGTCGGGCCTCACTTTGCTGAATCTATTTCATCTCTACGTTTGTCTTTTCATCTTAACTCACAGTCATTATATGTGGGGGGCTGCCTTTTCCTTTGGGGTATTTCTCTGAGGCAAGGTAGGCTTATTTTCTATCTTCAGGCTAGTTAGTTTCTCAGGCTGTGCCATGTTGCATAGGGAACGTTAGGCGCAATCCACGGCTGCCTCTAGTGTTGTTTGGAGAGGATTAGGGATTGCGGTCTGCAGAGTTCCCACGTCTCAGAGCTCGTTCTATGATTTTGGGTTATTGTCAGATCACTGTATGTGCTCTGACCGCTATGTCCATTGTAGTACTGAATTGCCTTTCATAACAGTACTAGCTCTGAAGAGCCCAGCGTTATAGCAACTAACTGTGGTTAGTTATAAAACCTCACTTCTCTCATTTTCCCCCTCACATCTCTCATTTTCCGCCTCACATTTCTCATTTTCCCCCTCATATTTCTCATTTGCCCATTACGCCTCTCATTTTCCCCCTCACATCTCTCATTTTCCCCCTCACACCTCTCATTTTCCTCCTCACATCTCTCATTTTCCCCCTCACACCACTAATTTTCCCCCTCACATCTCTTTTTCCCCTCACACCTCTCATATTTCCCCCTCACTCCTCTCATTTTTCCCCCTCCTCTCATTTTCCCCTCACACCACTCATTTTCCCCTTCGAGCCTCTCATTTTCCCCCCTAACCCGTTATTTTCTGATCACTCCGCTATTTCCCCTCACTCCTCTCATTTTCACTTCACGCTTCATTTTCACCTCACACCTCTCATTTTCCCCTCAGTATATACCTGTATGTAATCTCCCATGTATATAGTATACTAGCTATTGAACCCGTTCTACGCCCGGGTGGCGAGCATTTATATTGGTATATTGTCTCCATCATGGTATGTGCTGCTCCATCCTGCGTCCCCATCCTGTCATGCGCTGCTCCATCCTGCGTCCCCATCCTGTCATGTGCTGCTCCATCCTGCGTCCCCATCCTGTCATGCGCTGCTCCATCCTGCGTTCCCTTTCCTGTCATGCGCTGCTCCCATCCTGCGTCCCCATCCTGTCATGCGCTGCTCCCATTCTGCGTCCCCATCCTGTGATGCGCTGCTCCCATCCTGTGATGCGCTGCTCCCATCCTGCGTCCCCATACTGTGATGCGCTGCTCCATCCTGCATCCCCATCCTGTCATGCGCTGCTGCATCCTGCGTCCCCATCCTTATGTGCTGCTGCATCCTGCGTCCCCATCCTTATGTGCTGCTGCATCCTGCGTCCCCATCCTTATGTGCTGCTGCATCCTGCGTCCCCATCCTTATGTGCTGCTGCATCCTGCGTCCCCATCCTTATGTGCTGCTGCATCCTGCGTCCCCATCCTTATGTGCTGCTGCATCCTGCGTCCCCATCCTTATGTGCTGCTCCATCCTGCGTCCCCATCCTTATGTGCTGCTCCATCCTGCGTCCCCATCCTTATGTGCTGCTCCATCCTGCGTCCCCATCCTTATGTCCTGCTCCATCCTGCGTCCCCATACTGTTATGTGCTGCTCCATCCTGCGTCCCCATCCTTATGTGCTGCTGCATCCTGCGTCCCCATCCTTATGTGCTGCTCCATCCTGCGTCCCCATCCTTATGTGCTGCTGCATCCTGCGTCCCCATCCTTATGTGCTGCTCCATCCTGTGTCCCCATTTTTATGTGCTGCTCCATCCTGCGTCCCCATCCTTATGTGCTGCTGCATCCTGCGTCCCCATCCTTATGTGCTGCTCCATCCTCTGTCCCCATTTTTATGTGCTGCTCCATCCTGCATCCCCATCCTTATGTGCTGCTGCATCCTGCGTCCCCATCCTTATGTGCTGCTCCATCCTGCGTCCCCATCCTTATGTGCTGCTGCATCCTGCGTCCCCATCCTTATGTGCTGCTCCATCCTGTGTCCCCATTTTTATGTGCTGCTCCATCCTGCGTCCCCATCCTTATGTGCTGCTGCATCCTGCGTCCCCATCCTTATGTGCTGCTCCATCCTGCGTCCCCATCCTTATGTGCTGCTCCATCCTGCGTCCCCATCCTTATGTGCTGCTCCATCCTGCGTCCCCATCCTTATGTGCTGCTCCATCCTGCGTCCCCATCCTTATGTGCTGCTCCATCCTGCGTCCCCATCCTTATGTGCTGCTCCATCCTGCGTCCCCATCCTTATGTGCTGCTCCATCCTGCGTCCCCATCCTTATGTGCTGCTCCCATCCTGCGTCCCCATCCTTATGTGCTGCTCCATCCTGCGTCCCCATCCTTATGTGCTGCTCCATCCTGTGTCCCCATCCTTATGTGCTGCTCCATCCTGCGTCCCCATCCTTATGTGCTGCTCCATCCTGCGTCCCCATCCTTATGTGCTGCTCCATCCTGCGTCCCCATCCTTATGTGCTGCTGCATCCTGCGTCCCCATCCTTATGTGCTGCTCCATCCTGCGTCCCCATACTGCCTCTGACCCGCTCGGCGCCGAGTGCTGGGGGGCCTGAGCAGGCGGGGACACCGGCGCGCTGTGGCGGTCAGGTGCCGGTATCGCCGCCAGCTCAGGCCCCCCAGCACTTACTATACTCACCTGTCCGGCGTTCCATCGCTGCGCGCCGCCATCTTCCCGGTCTCCTGGCTGTGACTGTTCAGTCAGAGGGCGGCGCCGGCGCGCATTAAGCGCGTCATCGCGCCCTCTGAACTGAAGGCCACAGACCGAAGACCGGGAAGATGGCGCCGCTCAGCGATGGAACGGGGCCAGGTGAATATAGGCCGATACTCACCCTCCTGGCGGTCCCTGCTTCTGCGGTAGAGATCGCGGTGTGTGTTCAGTGTGAACGCACACCGCGATCTCCCGGGAGCGTCGCTCTGTGAGGCCCAGACTGCGCCGGCGCTTGCGCTTGCGCAGTCTATAGAGGCTTCGGACAGAGTGACGCTCCCAGCGTTATATTATAGATACCTGTGTGTCATCTTCCCTGTATATAGTATGTACCTGTATGTCATCTCCTCCTGTATATAGTATAGTTCAGCATCCACAGGGATCACAGCATTTCTGACTATCGTTGCATTTAGTGTTGTCATTGTGTGTGTGTTTGTTTTTTTTTGCTATTCCCCATCTCTCTGATATATGGGATCATTCTGGCCAATTCTATGTATGACTACTTACCCCTGGTTCAATCAGGGGTACGTTGTCTATTATATTGGGGGATGACCCCCCTTACTACTCTGGCCAGGATAATACACTATGTTATGGTGGTTTACCCTTTGTATTCTATAGATATATTTATCCTTAACCCCTTTACCCCCAAGGGTGGTTTGCACGTTAATGACCAGGCTAATTTTTACAATTCTGACCACTGTCCATTTATGAGGTTATAACTCTGGAACGCTTTAACGGATCCCAGTGATTCTGACAATGTTTTCTCATGACATATTGTACTTCATGACAGTGGTAAAATTTCTTTGATATTACCTGCGTTTATTTGTGAAAAAAATGGAAATTTGGCGAAAATGTTGAAAATTTTGCAATTTTCCAACTTTGAATTTTTATGCAATTAAATCACAGAGATATGTCACACAAAATACTTAATAAGTAACATTTTCCACATGTCTACTTTACATCAGCACAATTTTGGAACCAAAATTTTTTTATGTTTGGGAGTTATAATGGTTAAAAATTGACCAGCAATTTCTCATTTTTACAACACCATTTTTTTAGGGACCACATCTCATTTGAAGTCATTTTGAGGGGTCTATATGATAGAAAATACCCAAGTGTGACACCATTCTAAAAACTGCACCCCTCAAGGTGCTGAAAACCACATTCAAGAAGTTTATTAACCCTTCAAGTGTTTCACAGGAATTTTTGGAATGTTTAAATAAAAATGAACATTTAACAATTTACTTCAGCTCCAATTTGTTTTATTTTACCAAGGGTAACAGGAGAAAATGGACACCAAATATTGTTGTACAATTTGTCCTGAGAACGCCAATACCCCACATGTGGGGGTAAACCACTGTTTGGGCGCATGGCAGAGCTCGGAAGCGAAGGAGCGCCATTTGACTTTTCAATGCAAAATTGACTGGAATTGAGATGGGACGCCATGTTTCGTTTGGAGAGCCCCTGATGAGCCTAAACATTGAAACCCCCCACAAGTGACACCATTTTGGAAAGTAGACCCCCTAAGGAACTTATCTAGAGGTGTGGTGAGTACTTTGACCCACCAAGTGCTTTACAGAAGTTTATAATGCAGAACCGTAAAAATAAAAAATCATATTTTTTCACAAAAATTATTTTTCAGCCCCCAGTTTTGTATTTTCCCAAGAGTAACAGGAGAAATTGGACCCCAAAAGTTGTTGTCCAGTTTGTCCTGAGTGCGCTGATACCCCATATGTGGGGGGAACCACCGTTTGGGCGCGCGCATGGGAGGGCTCGGAAGGGAAGAAGCGCCATTTGGAATGCAGACTTAGATGGAATGGTCTGCAGTCGTCACATTGCTTTTGCAGAGCCCCTAATGTACCTAAACAGTAGAAACCCCCCACAAGTGACTCCATATTGGAAACTAGACCCCCCAAAGAACTTATCTAGATGTGTTGTGAGAACTTTGAGCCCCCAAGTGTTTCACTACAGTTTATAATGCAGAGCCGTGAAAATAAAAAATCTTTTTTTTCCCCACAAAAATTATTTTTTAGCCCCCAGGTTTGTATTTTCCCAAGGGTAACAGGAGAAATTGGACCCCAAAAGTTGTTGTTCTTTTTGTCCTGAGTACGCTGATACCCCATATGTTGGGGTAAACCCCTGTTTGGGCACACAGGAGAGCTCGGAAGGGAAGGAGCACTGTTTTACTTTTTCAACGCAGAATTGGCTGGAATTGAGATCGGACGCCATGTCGTGTTTGGAGAGCCCCTGATGTGCCTAAACAGTGGAAACTCCCCAATAATAACTGAAACCCTAATCCAAACACACCCCTAACCCTAATCCCAACCCTATTCCCAACCGTAAATGTAATCTAAACCCTAACCGTAACTTTAGCCCCAACCTTATCCCTAACTTTAGCCCCAACCCTAACTGTAGCCTTAACCCTAGCCCCAACCCTAACCCTAGCCCTAACCCTAGCCCTAACCTTAGCCCTAAACCTAACCCTAGCCCTAATGTTAAAACGGAAATAAATACATTTTTTTAATTTTTCCCTAACTAAGGGGGTGATGAAGGGGGGTTTGATTTACTTTTATAGCGGGTTTTTTAGCGGATTTTTATGATTGGCAGCCGTCACACACTGAAAGACGCTTTTTATTGCAAAAAGTATTTTTTGTGTTACCACATTTTGAGAGCTATAATTTTTGCATATTTGAGTCCACAGAGTCATGTGTGGTCTTGTTTTTTGCGGGACGAGTTAACGTTTTTTTTTGGTAACATTTTCAGGCACGTGACATTTTTTGATCGCTTTTTATTCCGATTTTTGTGAGGCAGAATGACCAAAAAACAGCTATTTATGAATTTCTTTTGGGGGAGGCGTTTATACCGTTCCGCGTTTGGTAAAATTCATAAAGCAGTTTTATTCTTCAGGTCAGTACGATTACAGCAATACCTCATTTATATCATTTTTTTTATGTTTTGGTGCCTTTATACGATAAAAACTATTTTATAGAAAAAATTATTTTTGCATAACTTTATTCTGAGGACTATAACTTTTTTATTTTTTTGCTGATGATGCTGTATCATGGCTCGTTTTTTGCAGGACAAGATGACGTTTTCAGCGGTACCATGGTTATTTATATCTGTCTTTTTGATCACGTGTTATTCCACTTTTTGTTTGGCGGTATGATAATAAAGCGTTGTTTTTTGCCTCTTTTTTGGTTTTTTTTCTTACGGTGTTTACTGAAGGGGTTAACTAGTGGGACAGTTTTATAGGTTGGATCGTTACGGACGCGGCGATACTAAATATGTGTACTTTTATTGTTTGTCTTTTTATTTAGATAAAGAAATGTATTTATGGGAATAATATATATATTTTTTTTTCATTATTTAGGAATTTTTTTTTTTTTTTACAGATGTGGAAAAAATTTTTTTTAGGTTTTTACTTTGTCCCAGGGGGGACATCACAGATTGCTGATCTGACAGTTTGCACAGCACTCTGTCAGATCAGCGATCTGACTTAGAGCACTGCAGGCTTACCAAGTGCCTGCTCTGAGCAGGCACTTGGTAAGCCACCTCCCTCCCTGCAGGACCCGGATGCCGCGGCCATTTTGGATTCGGGCCTTGCTGCAGGGAGGAAGGTAGGAGACCCTCGAAGTAGCGCGATCACATCTCGTTGCTGCGGGGGTCTCAGGGAAGCACGCAGGGAGCCGCCTCCCTGCGCGATGCTTCCCTATACCGCCGGCACACCGCAATCATGTTTGATCGCGGTGTGCCGGGGGTTAATGTGCTGGGGCGGTCCGTGACCACTCCTGACACACAGTGCCGGATGTCAGCTACGATAGGCAGCTGACACCCGGCCGCGATCGGCCGTGCTCCCCCCGTGAGCGCAGCCGATCACGTATGCCGTACTATCCCGTCGGTGGGCATACAGGCCCACCCCACCTCGACGGGATAGTACGTCATGTGTCAGAAAGGGGTTAAATGGTGTTTTTATAATTCATACATATCCACTTGTGATGTATATTATTATATATTTTTTGTATTCATTGCCTTTCATCCTGACCCTGTGTTTGCGGATTCCATATTACATGGGCTATATATGTCATACTACTGAGTTATGGCCGCATTAGCATAGTTGGTTAAATCCTTTTTGTATTTAGAACACATGGTATGCACACTATTTACACAGATATATGACCCCTGTTGATTACGTCTTCACATATGCACTGACAGATTCTCCCTGTGAGCCTCCTGGCCACACCACACACCCTGGCGGCGCTGTGAGTTGGCCGCGTTGCCGTGGGGATGGGTGGTGATGACGCACGTCCTCCCGCCCATACCCCATGACACGCGGCTGCCTCTGCCGCTTCGGGCACATACATCATGGTGGACATGTGCGCTGATTTGCCTGCGAGCGCTGACCCTTATATATACCCAGCCCCCCTTCTTATTAGCCACGCTTCCTGACAAAGCCACGACGACGAAACGCGCGTCGAGGCCTCTCCCGCTGTGTAGCACGCCGGCATCTCATAGCAACATGTCCCAAGGTAACTTAGGATTACTTTAATGGCGCACACATTCATTACAGCTGCTTGGGCTTGTTATATGTGTTTGGTCTTCTCTGGCTAAAGACTTAGCGTTTCATTTCTTACTTACTGACCAAACCCTTATGGATTGATTATGCATTTTACCATGCACCCTCTTGCCTAAACTAGTTATACTCAGCAATGATGAAATCCATCATGATTATATAACACCTGCCAGCGTGCTGTTTCAGCAGGGCTCTTTTTTCGGATTTACCTGTGTCCTGTTCCAGTATTACCTTTTACCATCTGCTTATACTGGAGGCTCTTTTTTTGTTGCTCTCCACTCACCATTATGTGTCTGTGAATGTTATATATGTACTATTGTTGATATGTATCTGATACCCCAATAAATTATATTAATCTTTTTTGATACCTCTATTTGCTGGCGTAGATTTCTGGTTATAGTTTATTTCTAATTATTATATAACTAGATCCTTTGGACATTTATTACTGTCCCTTAGCCACATGTTGCTTAATAGGTTTATATATAGTATATAGCTGTATGCCATCTTCTCCTGTATATAGTACAGTTAGGTCCATATATATTTGGACAGACAAAACATTTATCTAATTTTCGTTATAGACATTACCACAATGAATTTTAAACAAAACTATTCAGATACAGTTGAAGTTCAGACTTTCAGCTTTCATTTGAGGGTATCCACATTAAAATTGAACGAAGGGTTTAGGAGTTTCAGCTCCTTAACATGTGCCACCCTGTTTTTAAATCGACCAAAAGAAATTGGACAGGTTCAATAATTTTAAATAGTACTTGGTTGAAAACCCTTTGTAGGCAATGACTGCCTGAAGTCTTGAACTCATGGACATCACCAGACGCTGTGTTTCCTCCGTTTGATGCTCTGCCAGGCCAGGTGGTTTTCAGTTGCTGTTTATTTGTGGGCCTTTCTGTCTGAAGTTTAGTCTTTAACAAGTGAAATGCATGCTCAATTGGGTTGAGATCAGGTGACTGACTTGGCCATTCAAGAATATTCCACTTCTTTGCTTTAATAAACTCCTGGGTTGCTTTGGCTTTATGTTTTGGGTCATTGTCCATCTGTAGTATGAAACGACGACCAATCAGTTTGGCTGCATTTGGCTGGATCTGAGCACACAGTATGGCTCTGAATACCTCAGAATTCATTCATCTGCTTCTGTCCTGCGTCACATCATCAATAAACACTAGTGACCCAGTGCCACTGGCAACCATGCATGCCCAAGCCATCACACTGCCTCCGCCGTGTTTTACAGATGATGTGGTATACTTTGAGCTGTACCACGCCTTCACCATACCTTTCTCTTTCCATCATTCTGGTAGAGGTTGATCTTGGTTTTATCTGTCCAAAGAATGTTATTCCAGAACTGTGCTGGCTTTTTTAGATGTTTTTTAGCAAAGTCCAGTCTAGTCTTTTTATTCTTGATGCTTATGAGTGGCTTGCACCATGCATTAATCTTAATCTTTATTTAATCTTTATTTTTATATAGCGCTAACATATTCCGCAGCGCTTTACAGTTTTGCACACATTATCATCATTGTCCCCGATAGGGCTCACAATCTAGAATCCCTATCAGTATGTCTTTGGAATGTGGGAGGAAACCCACGCAATCACGGAGAGAACATACAAACTCTTTGCAGATGTTGTCCTGGGTGGGATTAGAACCCAGGACCTCAGTGCTGCAAGGCTGCTGTGCTAACCACTGAGCCACCGTGCCGCCCGGCCCCTCTGTATTTACTTTCAGGAGAGTGTTGTTCACTTGGTTGGCTGATGTGAAGGGGTTTCTCTTCACCATGGAGATTATTCTGCGATCATCCACCACTGTTGTCTTCCGTCCAGGTCTTTTTGCATTGATGAGTTCACCAGTGCTTTCTTTCTTTCTCAGGATGTACCAAACTGTATATTTTGCCACTCCTAATATTGTAGCAATTTCTCGGATGGGTTTTTTCTTTTTTCGCAGCTTAAGGATAGCTTGTTTCAACTGCATAGAGAGCTCCTTTGACCGCATGTTTACTTCACAGCAAAACCTTCCAAATGCAAGCACCACACCTCAAATCAACTCCAGGCCTTTTATCTGCTTAATTGAGAATGATATAAAGAAGGGATTGCCCACACCTGCCCATGAAATAGCCTTGGAGTCAATTGTCCAATTACTTTTGGTCCCTTTAAAAACAGGGTGGCACATGTTAAGGAGCTGAAACTCCTAAACCCTTCATCCAATTTTAATGTGGATACCATCAAATGAAAGCTGAAAGTCTGAACGTCAACTTGCATCTGAATTGTTTTGTTTAAAATTCATTGTGGTAATGTCTATAACCAAAATTAGAAAAATGTTTTGTCTGTCCAAATATATATGGACCTAACTGTATATACCTGTATGTCATCTCCCCTGTATATAGTATATACCTGTGTGTCATCTCCCCTGTATATAGTATGTACCTGTATGTCATCTCCTTCTGTATATAGTATATAACTCTATGGCATCTGTTCATGTATATAGTATGTACTTGTATGTCATCTGCTCCTGTATCTACTTTATAATTGTCTAAGGGTCACTTCCGTCTTTCTGTCTGTCCTTCTGTCTATCTGTCACGGATATTCATTGGTCACGGCCTCTGTCTGTCATGGAAATATATCCAAGTCGCTGATTGGTCGTGGCAAAATGCCCACGAGCATTGCCATGACCAATCAGCGACGGCCATAGTCTGGCAGCGAAATGGCCGCTGCTTTACCATCTCCTCCAGTATATAGTATGTACCCGTATGTCATCTCCTCCTGTATATAGTATATACCTGCATGTCCTCTCCTCCTGTATATAGTATATAGCTGTATGTCATCTGCTCCTGTATATAGTATGTACCTATATGTCATCTGCTCCTGTATATAGTATATACCTGTATGTCATCTCCTCCTGTATATAGTATATATCTGTATGTCATCTCCTCCTGTATATAGTATATAGCAGTATGCCATCTCCTCCTGTATATAGTATATACTTGTATGTCATCTGCTCCTGAATATAGTATGTACCTGTATGTCATCTCCTCCTGTATATACAGTAGTATATACCTGTGTGTTATCTCCTCCTGAATATGTGGCGCCCCAGGGTCCTGGTCGTCACAGTGGTATTGCTTTCCTCCAGGGGAGAGTGATGCTACGTTCAGAGGCAAGGAAGGATAACTGTATCCAGGTACCACAAACATGCAACACATTCATACTCCAGGCCACCAGGGGGAGCTTTTGATCCTATTTATTAGGTGACTCCCCATATTTATATATAACTGATAGTCTGTAGGGAAAGTTAATAATAAACTTGGCACTCAGTATTTGAACAAAAAAGAGCTTCCTTTTATTTATGGTTTTTGGCTTTGCTTGCAGTTGGGCAAAGCATACTGCGTGTGCGCAAGGCAAGATTGCTTTGCGCACGCGTTAACTAGGGAGGAAAGTGAATCAACGGCAAGTCAATTTTGCGACCAGCGTGTGGCCAGCGGGAAAAAAGGGGTTAATAAAAGACCCGAAAACACCGCCCAAATGACCCAAAAAAGGACCTGCCAAATTCAGGTGACAGGTTCCCTTTAACGTGCAAACCACCCTTGGGGCTTAAGGGGTTAAGGATTATTGTAAATTGTTAAGCTTTCCCAGATCTATAGGATAGGGCATATGGGATAACTTAAAGGGAACCTGTCACCTGAATTTGGCGGAACGGTTTTGGGTCATATGGGCGGAGTTTTCGGGTGTTTGAAAGGGGTTTTCCCACAAACAAAAGTTAATTTTAACCTCTTAGTGACCAGGCCATTTTTTTAAATCTGAGCTGTGTGACTTTATATAGTAATAACTCTGGAATGCTTCAACATATCCCATCGATTTTGAGAATGTTTTTTGTGATATATTATACAGGGTGGAGCGCGGTAATTTGCTGATTTGGGAATGAAATTATGATCATTAGAAAAATGTATTTTATATTTTAATTATACTGAACAGTAATGGAATTTTTAAATTACATGGTTTTAAATAGTGTATCTGGCAAATGTCGACCTTCGCTATCCACACACTGCTGCATACGTTTTCTGAAGTTTTCATGAACTCTAACAAGCATGTCCACTGGTATTCTGCCAATTTCAGCTTCAATATTGTTCCTTAGGTCTTCCAAGGTGTTGGGACGGTTGATATACACCTTAGACTTCAGGTAACCCCAAAGGAAAAAATCGCATGGGGCTAAATCTGGTGAGCGTGCTGGCCAGTTCACATCTCCCCTCAAAGAGATAAGCCGTCCAGGAAACATTTGCCTCAAACAATTCATGGTAACCCTCGCTGTGTGTGCAGTGGCACCATCCTGTTGGAACCATGTATCCTCTAGTTCCATTGCCTCAAGAGCCGGCTGAAAATAATCCTGTATCATAGACAAGTACCGTTCGGAGTTCACAGTTATGGCATGACCATTATCCTGAAAAAAGTAAGGACCAATGATGCCTACTCGTGATATGGCGCACCACACAGTGACGCGGTCCGAATGCAGAGGTCTCTCGTGAACTTCTCTGGGGTTTGTTTCACTCCAGTAACGCATATTTTGTTTGTTTACACACCCACTGAGGTGAAAATGTGCCTCATCAGAAAAAAACACAATTGCGTCACGGGGTATCGTTGCTAACATGTCTTCACAAGAGGTCCGCCGTGTCAAATAGTCCCATGCTGACAAATGTTGGACCACGCACATTTTATACGGGTGAAAATTCAGTTCATCATGAAGAATCCGGTGGAGAGAACGTCTTGAAATGCCAAGAGCAAATGATTGCTTCCGAGCAGAGCGTTTCGGAGATTGCAGTACTGCTGCTCTAACTCTCTCGATGTTTTGTGGTGTTGTAATCCTTCTCTCAGGTCCCCTTCGTACACATGACACATTCCCTGCTGTTCTGAATGCATTCACCCAATTTACAATTGATTGCCGTCCAGGAACACGTCCGCGTGGAGGAACAGCGAATTGTAAACGAAAAGCACGCTGCACTGCAATGATCGAGTGGGCATTTGAAAAATACGCTTCAACACAAAATGACCTCTCCTCACGTGTCCACTGCATGATGGCAACTGAAAGGCAGAGGAATACAAATCTCCCATCAGCCACTGTAAGCCACACCCACTCTCCCCTCTCTTCGACCGACAGTGCCGCCACAGCATGCAGTGCAAAAAAGCAAATTACCGCTCTCCACCCTGTACTTTATGATACTGGTAAATTTAGGTTGATATGTTTTGTGTTTATTTATAAAAATATCAGAAATTTGCCAAAAAGTTTAAAAAGTGTGCAATTTTCAAACTTTGAATGATTATCCCATTAATCCAGATAGTCATACCACACAAAAACATTAATAAATAACATTTACATTATGTCTGCCTTATTTCAGCGCAATTTGTATAATGTTGTTTTATTTTGTTAGGATTTTGTCAGGTTTAAGAATGTAGCAGTATTTTTTTCATTTTTTTAAGGAAATTTACTAAACTTATTTTTATAGTGACTTGTTAAATTTTGAAGAGACTTTGTAAGTCCTATATATTGGAAACCACCAAAAGTGACACCATTTTAAAAACTGCTACCCCCAACATAATCAAAATTGCTTTCAGGTAGTTCCTTAACAATGCTTTTCAGGAAATAATACAAAGTGGCTTGAAAGGAATGAAAAAGTTCATTTTTTATCACTTACATTTTGCTAACTTCTGAACAAGCTGCTATAGCGGACAGACTCTAATGCCATTATTTGACCATGAACTGCCGACCGAGGCAAACATCAGGACTAGAGTTGAGCGAATATGTTCGGGTTCCCGCTTATTTAGCAAGCTATAGCGCTTACCGAATAAGCTGCAGAGGGAGCCCGGATACCTGGATTGCGCCGGCCCATCAGCTGTTCAGCGCCGCAGCGCCCAAAAAACAGGCTCTCACCATGCATGTGTTGTTACTGATGTGTTGTGGTCTGATCATACTACATCCCCCGGGCAGGGGAGTAAGTAAAAGAGTATACAGACATGACTTGACAGCACGGGATCACAGATGATTATTTCTGTGAGGTGTTTCTGTGAGGTAAAACATTTCCCTGCCTGTTTTTAAACAATGTTTAATTCAAAGAAATAATCATTTGCAATCCTGTGCTGTAATGTCTGTTATCTCTTTAGGCACATAGCCTTACTCAGTTTATAAGGATGATGTCAGATTATTGGATTAAAAAAAAAAACTAGAAAGTCACTTAGCAATAGTCAGAATTTCTCAGAATAGAGCTATATATCTGTCTTTGGTAACTATCAGAAGTGGCGGAAATCTATATACTTATCAGTCTCTAATAACAAAGGTAACTGGATTTCCAACATTTGTGATAGTGGAATAATTTTGAATATCTAGTGGTACAATACAGTCTGTCTGTAGTCGTGTCCTTGGTACACCAGGAGCCCTCAGGTTCTTCTGCCAGGGCTTGTCCTTCCTGGCCTGTCTTTCCTCTTCTTGTTCTGCCCAGCAAGATATCTCAAAGTACAACAATTAGTCAATTTAAACAACTCGTATTTGATTATCAGAGGGATTATATACAAATATCTCACAGATATCCACTCTATTTTAAAATGTAAACCTTTATTAAATCTTAATAAATATAATTATAAACAACACACCAAACACCACAAGAAAGAAAACAACCAGGGGCGTGCCTGCCCCTACACTGGCCTAGCTGACCTTGCCTATTTGCGGAGGTTGGCACCCTAAAAACCTGCGCAGTGGCGCCCCCGCTCCTCGACGGCTCGCCCTGCTCACCCTATAGGGCCCTATAGTGGCAGGGGGTGGAGAAGATGGTGAATAGGCAGGTGAGAAAGAAAAGAGGTATGTATGTAATATATAAATGTCTAGATTGATCTTACTACATGCAATCGTCAACTTGGCCCTATAGTGGAGATGCTAGACCCTATTTGCAGTTGTCCTCAATAGGTATAGCTAAAATGACTTATTGCAATAGATAACTCGACCCTTTGATGAATATGCTAAATAATGATTGCAGTATACTTTATGGGCTTCGCTGATGTAAATTGCTGCAGTGGCTAAACTAATATTCTGATGACACCCTTAAACTACAATTGTAGCTATCTATAGCTATATATTGTCAATATTTCTCCACATGGGGATAAGCTTATAAAGTGATATTTCTACAGATCTTCGTGTGTCCACAATATGCAAACAAAGGCAAGAGACGTGCACTCTGTTAATCTAAATATACCTCACTCTAAGTGATATTGCTATATATGCATAGGCCAGGAAGATAAACTTATATATATATATATATATATATATATATATATATATATATATACCAAATGAAAAAAAAACAAAAACACACCAACCACCCTAAAAACAGTATTAAACAGTCTTGGTCATATGGCAACTTGAGATAACCATTATGTCCTTTGTCCAATATTTAAGTCCACTGTCGACTTCCAGGGCATATTGCCCATATACATTCTGTACCAATTTCAAATAGATTAATCGTACCAGGTTAGAGTTAATTACTCCAGTATTAAACAGTCTTGGTCATATGGCAACTTGAGATAACCATTATGTCCTTTGTCCAATATTTAAGTCCACTGTCGACTTCCAGGGCATATTGCCCATATACATATATATGGTGGTTTGTGTGTTTTTTGTTTTTTTTCATTTGGTATATATATATATATAAGTTTATCTTAGGAGCGGGGGCGCCACTGCGCAGGTTTTTAGGGTAAACCAATAATAAACAAAAGAAAACATACCAGCACCTACTATAACACGTAAGAGTTATCATGAATCATATTGCGTAAATAATAGTAAAACCTCGCACTGAATAAGACTATAGTGGACAGACTGCAACTCAATATAATATCAAAAACCAAAAAGAAAAAAACAATCAGAAGTCCAATTATATGCAAATTAACAAAACATCTTTATTTAGAAAAATACAGGTGAACAAACAGCAGGGAATGGATTCCCCATAGTAGCCTCAACACGTATTGATAGGGCACAGATAGGTGTGCAAAGACATGCCCGGTACAAGGGACAATATACCACCCTTTAAAAGCATATATAGCGGTCAAGTGACATAAATCACAATAAAACATAAATATGTGGATGGTACATACCCGTAGCAGGAAATAAGGGTCACTCAGCACTCCCTATCGCGCCCACCCCGACGCGCGTTTCGGCGGGTGCCTTTTTCAAGGGGTACCAACTTGTACTTGCGGATTTCATTTATAGTCCCAGACAATCCCATTTTGCGCCAAAAACAGCCCCTTCCTGTAACATCATCAGTTCCGGACACCGGCGCACCAGTGCGGCGACACCGGAAACACATGGGCCCATGTGATCCAGGGTCACCAGCCCTGCAGCGTCCGAGGCCGGAGATGACGTACGCGCATGCACACATTAAAGAGTCGGCGCCATGTAGGTAACGTGGGCTGTAACATACAGCCATCCGGCTCCAGTGAGGACATCGGTCCCCAGCATCCGAAACCGGAAGTGAGGCAGACACGCCTGCGCACAGCGCAAAACCAACGCCATATTGGTACAGGAGGCTGTATATCACAGCCATCTTAGAGAAGTACGGGGATCCTGTCATATACCGAACCATCATGCACGGCAAGTGACAGCCCTTACCAAAATAACGATATAGATGGACCATTGGCGCATATAATAATCTCCCACCCACTAGATTAAACATATCCTACCGTTGTTAGATCGATCAAGAGGGGGAAATTATAGAGTATATCTGGGACATATATTAAGTACATATTAAAGCTGCATCATACATTGTGGAACACACAACTAAAACAACATATAAACACATATACATATACCATAAAGGGACACTAAAAAGAGGGAACATATATGCATATAAACATATTATACAGACCACGGAAAAAGATTTTTCACATATATTACAGTTGACATACATAATTCGCTATACATTGAGATTGGGATTGTCTGGGACTATAAATGAAATCCGCAAGTACAAATTGGTACCCCTTGAAAAAGGCACCTGCCGAAACGCGCGTCGGGGTGGGCGCGATAGGGAGTGCTGAGTGACCCTTATTTCCTGCTACGGGTATGTACCATCCACATATTTATGTTTTATTGTGATTTATGTCACTTGACCGCTATATATGCTTTTAAAGGGTGGTATATTGTCCCTTGTACCGGGCACTTCTTTGCACACCTATCTGTGCCCTATCAATACGTGTTGAGGCTACTATGGGGAATCCATTCCCTGCTGTTTGTTCACCTGTATTTTTCTAAATAAAGATGTTTTGTTAATTTGCATATAATTGGACTTCTGATTGCTTTTTTCTTTTTGGTTTTTGAGGTTTTTAGGGTGCCAACCTCCGCAAATAGGCAAGGTCAGCTAGGCCAGTGTAGGGGCAGGCACGCCCCTGGTTGTTTTCTTTCTTGTGGTGTTTGGTGTGTTGTTTATAATTATATTTATTAAGATTTAATAAAGGTTTACATTTTAAAATAGAGTGGATATCTGTGAGATACAACAATTAGTCCCAGCCACACAACACTTAATCAGAGCCACCATGAAGTTGTTACGGGGTATGCGATATTGTGGTTGAGCAAAGAGACTGTGCCTGTCCTCCCACTTGCTCTGCTCTTATTCTGTCAAGTCTCTTCTCAGCTCTACCACAGGAGAATCTCTATTGTCACCACTGGAGTTGGTGAAAATTGATTCATAGGATCTAGTCCATCGGCCACTTCTGGTCTTGTGCAGGAGTGGTGAAAAGTACAACCATTTACCTGATGAAATTTTTATCTCTTCTTTCGATTAGCCATCCTAGCGCAACATCACATGGGCGTCACACCACAACAATAATATTGCGACTATCCAGATAATCAAAAGAAGAGCTCCAGGCGTTTGGAGATAGGTGGTTGAAGGATTCCCTACCAGCAGCCACAGACTACTGATGTGGTCGATGGATGGGGTCCTGCGAATAAATAAATTTGATGCCAAACTTCAGTGATATACACACATTGTTCACTTGGGGAGCACGCTAACACCTCAGCTCTGACTTCTTCAGATCCTATATTTAAACCTTTCTCTAAAATAGTTCTCTGGTTCCCAAATACCTCTTTCCACATGTTACAATGTCCATCTATCTGTATTTTCTTTGTATATGTAGAGAGGTACTGAATATAAGCATGATCAAGATCACTTCATGAAGGTCTCAATGTTACTGATGCCATGAGTAGTGCCAGGAGAATGAGCTCCTTATGGAAATTCTATTGATGCCTTGAGTTTTTTGGGTTCTTCGGTATGACCCGTGCACAGCATTTATATGTGTTTCATACAATGAACTATTTGAAATCATTTGCAATGAATGAATAATGAACAGTGATCACCTATTGCCAAAACCTTATTTACTAGGAAACTGAAAGGTAGATAATTGTCATGGAGCATATTACTTGGAAGCACTGCCCTGATCCTCACAAATTTTCCTCTGCTGGATTCGGCAATGCAGAACTCCCAAGTAATGACGATAAAATTGAGTGGAAGTTGTACTTTGCAAAACATCAGCTTTGGCAATAGAAAAATAAAAATTTTGATAAAATCTTAAAATATTTGATGCTCTTAATTCCAGTTCTTTTTTTTTTCGGGAACTTGTACTGTACATATGACATGGTCTGTAGTAGAGTTGGCCCAGTAAATATGGGAGTGGGTCATCACATCCTTGCATGCATGGCATTTGTTTGCTCTACATCTCATTGCTTGTTGGATAGAAGTTAAATGAATCCCTGTGGTTGTCCCTTCTGTTCTTGCCTATTTATCTATACTGGTTTTTCTGCATTTTGTGGCCCTGTAATAGACTGTAGTCAAAGATTTGTAGCTTGAGTGATACCATGATTAGCTTTGTCTCTTTATATCATGTAGGTTCCCTGTCTTTGTTGAAAGCTCCAATGCTATCCCTTCCCCCGCCAAACAGTAAAAACCTTAATAACATGTTATAGGTATTAGGGGGATTATCCACTGACCATCTGGCCCAAAGCAGAGGCTTCTAATGAACTGCGACCTGCAAGGCAGGGGAACAGTCAAGAACTGGCTACTAGTTAGAGTAACACCACACATCTGATACTGTCAGAACCCGTCAGGATGACGAGGAGATTTACCCTGATCACGAGACTCCTGCCATGAGTCATGGAACGAGTGCCTGTGACTGGGCTGAAAACATCACAGGACTGAGGTTACTTCATATATAGCCCGAGGAGCACAAGTTATCACCAATTGTCGGTAATCAATAGAGGTGATACAATAAGTGACACAATCATGCCCCTTTCACCAAGATTTGCTGAGGCGTCCTACACTGATCACATACCCCTAATGTTGGCTGTAAATCCAATATCTATCTATCTATCTATCTATCTATCTATCTATCTATCTATCTATCTATCTATCTATCTATCCTATCTATCTATCTCAAATCTGTCTAGCTCTCAGCCCAGTTACCTATGGCACATATAGCTCTTGTCCTTTCACACTTGTCATCATTACATGTAAAGTGTTGGGCATGTATATAACACTGCAGTTTTTTGCCTTGCAGACTCAAGACACAGACGACACAGATGAAGTTGACATCTCCATCGACAATGCGGCCTTTATGGACGACTTCTTTGCTCAGGTGAGAAATACTCTCTGTTCATATACATACACAGCATGTCCTCGTGTAATGGTTTATATAGGACTTTATAATTTACTATCATTTTTCTGGTTACAATTTTTTTCTATTTTTCCCACTAAATCTGTTATTTTCTCTTCATTCACTAATTTTAGATTGAGGAAACTCGGCAGAACATCGAGAAGATCTCTGAGAGTGTTAATGAGACCAAGAGACTGCACAGTGTGATCCTCTCAGCTCCGCTACCTGAACAGAGTGTGTAATACCATTGTATATAGGACTGTATCAGCAGATTCTACATGCTCCAAAACCTGACCTCTGACAGTTTACTAGTTTGGAAAGACTTTTATATAGTATATTCTATATTAATACAGTCATAATCTTGGCTAAAATCTGTGAAAACATCTATTGTTTTCAGTGGAACTCTGCACTTTGGGTCACATGATGTGGATTTTTCCGCCGAAGGGCACAGTACGACGTTGGCATCACAAGTCATGGACTGGACGTTGGCTTTCCTGACCGGAGCATGACAGCATGTATTTCTATTCAGCTGTGATGCTTAGATCAGGAGAGCCGCCACCATTGCGATGCGACCGGCATCCATGTTATACGTCCGTTATCGGTGTTATACGGCCGTCTGATTGCGCCCAAAGACTTAAACTCTACACTGGACAAAAAAAAATGATGTGACATTTATTGACAAATCTGAGGCAGAAACCTGAGTGTCAGTTTTGGATTTTTTTGATACTGTCCTACAACCTGCTACTTGATATTAATAACTTGATATTTTCTTCCTCTTGAAGAAACGAAGGATGAATTGGAGAACTTGACAGTAGAGATCAAGAAAGCTGCAAACAGCGTCAGGTCACGTTTAAAGTGTGAGTGCTCTGTGTATACAATGACCATTATCGCCAACGTCCCGTCGTCTACAATATATGGTAGTGACTAATCTGTAGTGTCCTTTTAATGGTATCTTGCTGAGACTGATTCTTGGAGGTACAGTATATAGATTTATTGTTCTCCTCTTTAGGACTGAAGCCTAATCAAAGCTCTTATCTTCACTTTCTAGCAATGGAACAGTCCATAGAACAGGACTCCATACAATCCTCTGCCGACCTCCGAATACGGAAATCGCAGGTATGGCGAACACAGAATGATTCTGGAACGTGGTGTAATTCAGTATAGTTTACCTAAATGCAAACTGATCTAATGTCAGGTTATTGTGGTATAAACCAGAGTATGTGTTGATCAAACAAGGTCAGAGTTGTCTACATCACTCACATTACATCCCTAAATCTAGCACTTATTTTTTTTTTAAAATATGAGGCGTCATTAATGCCCCCTATATTTTTAGTTCTCTTTTCCTACATCTCCTCCTATGTGTAGCATTGGCTTTGGAGTCAAAGTGTTTTTGGTCCTTGAAAAGGAGAGAATGCCATACATTCTGCAATCTACCCAATCTACCGTAGCCTTACTTTGAATTAACCCTTGGTCATAACCAACAGGCCTGCATATACACGGATGCTTACAGCCGAAAAGCTCCACAATGGGACCAGATAAAGGCTTACACAATGATGCCACCTTGCGCATGTCCATTGGTGTAATTGTTAGATTTGTCAATAATGAGGTGGCCCACTGGTATATCTATGGGTTCATCATCAGACTGGTGTGGAAATCAATTCAAGAGACAATCCTCCATCTATACATTACATGCCTACAATTCTATTGTATATTTTGGTGATTGTGTTGCACACATAGGAAAATTTGCAAATAATCTATTAGATATTATTGATTACATTTTCTGTAAGAATTTCAACTGTTTGATTGGCTCCACATTAGGTAGCTCACTGCTGGATCTTTGCTACATTGTTGCATTAGCCAGTGCAAGTTCACTGAGGGATTCTCTGCAGTGACATAACTTGCAAAATATCCATCAGAGCCCCAACTATCACAGGTGTTTAATAGAACACTGATACTTATATGGGTCAAGGGGACCTTTTGGGTCCCACTAGGCTCCAGGAACCGAGTATGACTGCAACCCCTGGTGGAACCACTATGGTTTCACCCTTTGGTCATCACACAGCAGTTAGTTGTTTAACTTTGATTGCCTGTCTTCTCTACAGCATTCTGTTCTCGCCCGGAAATTTGTGGATGTCATGACAAAGTACAATGAAGCTCAGGTTGATTTCAGGGAGCGAAGCAAAGGACGGATCCAAAGACAGCTGGAAATCAGTGAGTTGCCCATATGTTTTGGCTACTTTTTCTGTAATAGACTCTTACAGGTTTGCTTATATCTAATATACTAAATGTAGAGCTAATTACACATGCAGGTGTAGAAAAATGCAACAAAGTAAGAATGATTTAAAAAACAGAGGTATTAATAGTTTATTTTTATCAATTAACAAAATGCAAAGGGAATGAACACAAGGGAAATATTATCAATTAACAAAATGCAAAGGGAATGAACACAAGGGAAATATTAGTCAAATCAACATTTCGTCTGACCACCCTTTGTCTTCAAATCAGCATCAATTCTTCTAGGTACACTTGTACTTGTTCTGGAAGGAACTCGGCAGGGAGCTTGTTCCAAAGAGAACTAACCACAGATCTTGTTTGCCGATGGGCTGCAAAGTGGTACAATAAAAAGTATCTGGAGGCTCCAGTGAAGCATGGTGGAGGTTCCTTGCAATTTCAGGGATACATTTTAGCAAATGAATTTAGAGATCTGGTCACCATTTATAGTGTCTTTAATGCACAGCAATACAGGCAGATACTTACCCATCAGGGAATAAGATCAGGTTGTACTCTGATTGGCTCAAAATGTTTTCTGCAGCAGTACAAAGACCCCAGACATACAGCCAATGTCATTAAACAGGACTTTTCACCAAATTTTTAATTTTGAGCTTGACACAATATAATAGGGGCTGCAGTGCAGAATAAAACATTTTTTTTGTTAAATTTCCCATCTCCATTGCAGAGATACTAGCAATCAAAGTATTTGGCACCTAGTGAGTTAATTTTCATTAAGTTTAAGAGATCTTTCACTGGGGCATGTACTACTTCTTCATTACCCACATGAAGATATACACACACACCTTCACATGCTATCAGTGAGATTATATTATTAATGGATTTATGAGATATGTTAGGCTATGCTGAATGCACTTTGGCATGGAATCAAGATCCACTGCTGGCACCTGCCTTTGCAATTGCCGACCAATGACATACCAGACGTGTTTGATGGAAGACAAGTTCAGAGACGCTGCAGTCCATGGTAGTACATCTGCCTATCAAAAATCTACTATATAATTGTCTAAGGGTCACTTCCGTCTTTCTGTCTGTCTTTCTGTCTGTCTGTCACGGATATTCATTGGTCGCGGCCTCTATCTGTCATGGAAATCCAAGTCGCTGATTGGTTGCGGCAAAACAGCCACGACCAATCAGTGACGGGCACAGTCCGGAAGAAAATGGCCGCTCCTTACTCCCTGCAGTCAGTGCCCAGCGCCCGCATACTCCCCTCCAGTCACCGTTCACACAGGGTTAATGCCGGCAGTAATGGACCGCGTTATGCCGCGGGTAACGCACTCCGTAACCGCTGCTATTATCCCTGTGTGTCCCCAACTTTTTACTATTGATGCTGCCTTTGCGGCATCATGTAATGTTAAAAATAATAAAAAAAACAAAAAACCTGCTATTCTCACCCTCCGTAGTCCGCCGAGCCGCACGCGCTCACCGCCATCTTCCTTTCCCGGCGATGCATTGCGAAATTACCCAGAAGACTTAGTGGTCTCGCGAGACCGCTAAGTCATCTGGGTAATTTCGCAATGCATCCTGGGAACGGAAGATGGCGGCAGCCGCGCGCGTATTGCCTGGGCTTTGCTGGATCCCAGGGGTGAGTATATAACTATTTTTAATTTTAATTATTTTTTTAACAGGGATATGGTGCCCACACTGCTGTATACTACGTGGGCTGTGTTAGATACTGCATGGCTGCTATATACTACATAGGCAGTGTTATATACTGCATGGGCTGTGCTATATATTACGTGGCCACTATTATATACTGCGTGGGCAGTGTTATATACTACGTGGCTGCTATATACTGCGTGGGCTGTGCTATATATTACGTGGCCAGTGTTATATACTATGTGGCCTGTGTTATATACTACGTCACCTGTGTTATATACTGCGTGGCTGCTATATACTGTGTGGGCTGTGTTATATACTACGTGGCTGCTATATACTGCGTGGGCAGTGTTATATACTACGTGGCTGCTATATACTGCGTGGGCAGTGTTATATACTACGTGGCTGCTATATACTGCGTGGGCTGTGCTATATATTACGTGGCCAGTGTTATATACTGCGTGTCCTGTGTTATATACTACGTCGCCTGTGTTATATATTGCGTGGCTGCTATATACTGCGTGGGCTGTGTTATACAGTACATGGCTGTGTTATATACTGCGTGGCCACTGTTATACATTGCGTGGCCTGTATTAACACATCGGGTATTCTACAATATGTATGTATCTAGCAGCCACATAGTATATAGCACAGGCCACGTAGTATTTGTCTGCTATATACTACATGGCTCCTATATACTACGTGGCCTGTGCTATATACTATGTGGCTGCTATATACATACATAAATACATATTCTAGAATACCCGATGCGTTAGAATCGGGCCACCATCTAGTATATATATATATATATATATGTATATATGTATATATATATATTCAACTTATAATTCTACCATGAAATATGGAAACCAGTGAGATAAATCCTCTCCATAGTGACCTTGTATTGCATTATAACCATATGCCCAAAATGTGGATGAGATAACCTAAAAGGTCATGTCTCTTCTGATCCAACACTGTCAATGTAAATATGACATTTCTGGAAATAATAGAATGCATAGTGTATATGAATGTATAGTGTAATGTCATTATAATTATGTCTTGTTTTCTAGCTGGCAAAAATACAACAGATGATGAACTGGAAGAAATGCTTGAAAGTGGAAATCCAAACATTTTTACATCTGGGGTGAGACTCTGGAATTAAAGAGCAGAGCTAAGATCATTTAAAGGGGAGGAACAATCTCAGGTTCACATTGACTCGTGTCTATAACAGATTGTGTTTCAGTATCTCTTGGGCAGGTTTACTAGTTTTTCCCCATATACTGTAGAAAGCATGGCACACTTCAGAATATACTGTACTTTCATTTTTTTTTTATTGCTGGGACTGATAATCGCCTGTAGAGGTTTTACAGAAGTCACAGAAAAGTGATATTTATATCTTGCCATGTATAATGGAACAGACCTGTCAGTCAAAAGGATCGGTGCTGGGAAATACTGGCTACGGACCTGCCTCGGAGTAGTTAGTTGAGACACATAGTCACCAAACAGCTTTTCATTCTGTTACACCACAATGTTTAAGAGTAAGGCTACTTTCACACTAGCGTCGTACTCGGCCCGTCGCAGTGCGTTGGGCCGACGTACCGACGCATACTGTGGAAGCGCCGCACAACGGGGGCAGCGGATGCATTTTTCCAATGCATCCGCTGCCCCATTTTGAGCTGCGGGGAGGAGGGGGAGGAGGGGGCGGATTTCCGGCAGCGCATGCGCGGTCGGAAATGGCGGACACAACGCACCAAAAAACGTTACATGCAACATTTTTTGGTGCCGACGGTCCGCCACAACACGACGCAACCGTCGCACTCTCAGTGACCATCAGTGACCCTTTCTCCCACACCCTTTAATAGTGCAAATATCTCCTCATTAGACTTGAACTCCTATAACACCTATTGGGGTAGCAATCCTAAAAGTCAATATTAACCCTTTAACAAACTTCCCTACATAACGTAGGATAAGCCAAACCAGACACTTCATTTTCAATCACATGTTTTGGGGTATTTACCCCTCAGCAGTGCAAAGCAGGAGATCAGATTTGTCTAACTGAGAAGTCTCTAATAGGCGAGGTCTAAGCGGGAACATTTCTCTTTGTGGAGAGTGCCAAATCGGCGTAAGGAGACTTATAGGTCATGCAACTGTCCTCTGGAAAATTAAATATGCAAATATCCTGCTCAGAGAGGAAAAAGACTAGAACTTTAGCGCCACCTAGTGGGGATACTAATCCTAAATAAAACCTGTGTCTGTAAATGGAGTGTCTGGCTTGGCTTTTTATCCTAATTTATGTGGCACAGAACGTTAAAGGGTCGATATTGACTTTAAAGTTATCTTCCCATTATGAGTGTGTGATGAACTTTTGATGCTACGCATTTTCACTGCTTCTTACAGTTCCAGCAGTGTAGATGGGATTTATAGAAATCTCACGTCCACCGTGCTTATTTTTTACTCCGCGGAAACTGACCTGCAGCGCGTGTTTGAAATTCGCAACATGTCAATTTCTCTTGAGGCTATGCTGAGTTTTATGTGCGGATTTTCACCATAGAATTGCGTTAGATCCAGATAAACTCATATGTGTTTTAGTGCATTTCCGCTGTAATCTGCACATGGTTGTATCTATGAAGAATTGTCAAAGCCAAATACCAGAAATTACAAAAACAAAACAGCTATTTTTGAAACATGTAGCAAAAACTGCAATATGGTCTTATCTGATGATAATGGACAATAAAATGCAGGGAATTGCTCACATGGTACAGATGTGTATCACACAACAAGGACCAAGCTTAAATCTGTCAGCTGCTGCCGTCCCATGGGCTAAAACAATGTTGAAATGCTAGAAGAGAAACAATAGGTGGATCGTCTGCACTGCTGATGGAGATCCGAAAGAATGGTCCAGGATACAAAGTAGATTTGATGCAGTTTTCTTCAACGCGTTTCGAAGTAATTATGAAACGCGTTGAAGATGAAGACTTTGAAATGTGTTGATAATAAAGCCTCATCAAGTCTACTTTGTATCCTGGATCATCCTTTCAGATCTGGGAGTGTCCCATAACCATTCATCACTTTTAGGGCCACTCTTCTATAGATGAGCTGTCTAGACTAGTGCAGTCCTCAGGGCATCTAAAGTGGTGGTCTCAGCTCATCTCCAGCCTCATTACTTCATAGCATATGTGCACTAAGCACAATCAAAAGTTTGCAAAACTGCTTCAGAAAAAAAAACCTCTTCAAAACTGCTTTCAGGAAACAAAAAGCTACTCCAAAAACTTCCTAAAAAAAGGAGTTTCCTGAAGTAGTTTCCCAAATCATGATTTGCAATTTTTTGTTTTTTTTTGTTTGCCATCTTTTCTTTATCGTGTGTTATTCGTTGACTTTTCTTCTTAATGCTCTTTATTTTTGTATTTTTTTTACCTTTCTTATTGTAGAACAAGAGGTCTATTTCACTAAAGTATTGTAAAAATTTATGAAAAAAGTGTTGCTTGTACATAATAATAATAATAATCTTTATTTATATAGCGCCAACATATTCCGCAGAGGGGAAATAGAGTACAAAAAATTGTGACTTGTTAGAAAAGTTGGAATTGATGATTTGCCCGCAAACATCTGGAAAGCAAGGGGGAAAAAAAGCCAAGTTTTTCGAACATACAAAAAAAAAAACAAATATAAAAAAAGATTTAAAAAAAGCAAAAATTTAGCACAAATAAAAAATTGATCACAAACACTAAAAACTCCAAAAACTAGACAAAAAAGGCACAAAAGCAATAAAGAATCAGGCCCTCAGTATTAACATAGTCGTACTGATGTAACTGGTCTAACTACTTCCAACTGGCCACGAGGTGTGGTCAGTCACTGTTTGTTTTGTAGACCAAGCTTGTGTGCTGTCCCCCCCACATGTGACCTCTGACCTCTGCTAGTCTACAGAACCATCTCTTGCAATATACATTAAAAGCACAGAGAATGCTTAAAATGGTCTTCCTATTTCCCAAGATCCGATCTCAGTATGTAGTAGGTGTTATAATAATATTAGCAAATACCTCCAATGATAAATGTAGTATAGCTCTTCTGATTCACTATGTCACTTACACCATGTGCAGGCCATTGCAGTAGCTTAGATATCCATGGTTGCGACCACTAGCAATTAACAAACTGTCACTATACAAGTGGTCGTAAGTTCGTAACCATGGATACCTAAGTTAATGCAATGCCCTGCACATAGGGTAAGCGACATAGGTTATCTGGAGTATTATGCCCCATTTCTAATTGGAGGTATTTGCTATTATTACACCTACTACATTTTGAGATAGGATCTTTGATATGGAAATACCCCTTTAAGTCATTGTAACAGTTTACATACATTCCCTGACAGGTTATTCAGTACATAGACTAAATACCACTGCATGGTTTGGGTGGCTTACCATACACATACCTGTTGAGGTGGCCAGTTTCATAGAAACACATCGATCACATAAATTTCTGCAGCTTGCAGAACAGATGACGTGTCGAACAATAACCAGTATGACCAGTTATTTCACTAACTTTTCACAGTTTAAGAAAACATCTTTCTAATGTGGCAGTCATGCATAGGCGGCCCTCTTCAGATCGTCCCCTAACCCCTTCTTGACATTCACAGTACAGCCATGGCCAAAAGTTCTGAGGCTGACACACTTTTTTTCACAGTTGCTGCTGCCTCAGAGTTCTTCGATCTTTTAGTTGGATGTTTCTATGGTTAGTGAAGTACGAACGACTTAGTTATCATTTTTGCCTGGTGATGTGGTCTCCATCATTTTGGAAAAAGCATTGTTCATCACCAAATTACTCCTGGATCGTTGGGAGAAGTTGCTTTTGGAGGATGTTTAAATATCATTCTTTATTCATAGTGTTCTTGCACAAAATTGTGAGTGAGCCCACTCCACGGATGAAACGCCCCGTCACATGAATGGACTCAAGATGCTTTACTGTCGGCATAACACAGGACTTATGGCAGTGTTTACCTTTCCTTCCTTGGACAATAATTTTTCCAGATGTTCTAAACATAAAGTATTGCAAGAAATAGATCAAGAGATAAAACAAATCCCTTATGAGAACTAGAAAAATCATAATATATTTTCCTAGGTATTAAAAATTGTAAAAAGAATTTGAATTACCTTCTATTTGGAATATATCACTCTGTGATCATGGTTGCAGATATTAATATAAAGGTTATTTCTGTAATTTTCAGATAATTAATGACTCACAGATATCCCGTCAGGCGTTAAGTGAGATTGAATCCCGGCATAATGATATTGTACGGTTGGAGAGCAGCTTGAAAGAACTTCATGATATGTTCCTGGACATCGCCATGTTGGTTGAGAACCAGGTAAACCATATGGGTTAATGCGTTAATGTACAAGGACAGAGACCATGAGAATGTAGATGACATATGGGGTGAAGTTATATATACTTCTTGATGGTCTATATGAGGACATATAGTTTCTAAAAGGTCCTTTAGAAAGTCACATGTATCGTTGGATGTCTCAGTTGTGTCCTGTTTTCTATCTTTAATGCTCTGCTTGGAGACTGAGGCTCGACACAGCTCAGGTAACTACATTTTCTGTCGCTCGCTGCATTGCTTCTCATGAGCGAAGATTCTCCAGCTGCATTTATTAAAGCATTCTGTTCATTACAGGGGGAAGTGACAGATAATATAGAGATCAACGTCATGAAGTCAGTGGATCATGTAGAGAAAGCGCGTGTTGAAACCACAAAAGCTGTAAAATACCAGAATAAAGCACGAAAGGTGAGAAGAGTAGACACCAGATGACTGACAAAATAGTATTACAATATATTTACGACAACTAAGGGTTCTGAGACTCAGGGAAGGTCCATATAGAAGACCATTGACAGTACCTTGTACAATATCTCATCATAATTATGTATCTGTGCACTTCTAACTTTCTACATCCTGCTCCTGCACCTTACCCGTGTTATCTACACATGCTCACCGCCTTGGATCTTCCACGTCTCCATACTATTTCCTACCTATCCTAATCAATGCTTGTCTACCACATGTTTTGTACCCAACATCCTTCTATCATACTCCTGTACACCTCTCTCCTCCTGCTTCTGTCCGCCTATTCTTTTTTCCCTACTTTCCTTCATGAAGGGTGCTCTTATAGACCGCATAGAAAATAACATGGATGAGTCGGTGGGTTTTGTGGAACGAGCAGTGGCTGACACAAAGAAAGCAGTAAAATACCAGAGTGAGGCCAGGCGGGTGAGAATTCCCCTGAAGCAACATCCTCCACACCCTTAGTATCTAGTTTGACAACTTGTTTTGTCAGTAGGACATCACATTGCAATGTGGTTAACCTGATGTCCGGGTTCAGATCCTAGATGTGTTTCTTAGATGGAAAAATACTTTGCAGTGCTTGTTCTTCCATCCGTCGGTCCTTCATTTTGTATGTTGTTTTCTTTTGTCTATTGTTTTCTTTTCTCTATCATATCTATGGCAAATACAGCACTTCTTGGACCATCACTTTTTTCTGCTATCCACATACATGTTAGACCAGGTTTGTGAACGTAAGTGAGGAATGCCGTGACTATACATGATTCAGGCCATGCCCTTGTATATAAGACTCTGACTGTCTGTAGGCACACCGATAATTTATACTAGCGTCCACTAAGATAATTGACTTTCATACTTCTAGTTGAAAACTTGAGTAGATATACCTTAGTACAATTTATTATTGTGGCTACACTCATAGGGTTGAATGGTATTTGCTTTATAAAGATCAAAAAAGTTCCACAAAAATTGTGATGAAAATTCTAATAATGAAAATGTTTTAACCGTTTGCACTATGAGTGGCAGCCCGATACACAACACTTTTCTACTGTACAATTGGGGCTGACACTCAAACCCGACTATGGCTGTAAGTCATATCTTTGTCATCAATTACTTATCCCTCTTATGATATTGCCTCCCTCCAGAAAATGATCATAATTATTGTGGTGGTAATTATTCTACTAGCAATTATTGCCTTGATTATCGGCTTATCTGTGGGACTGAAGAAGTGAGAGTATCACCGTGATGTTGGGGGAAACGCAAACCCAATTGTAAGTAGAGAACTTTTGGGGGATTTGGGGAAAACTGGAACGTGACAATCCGGATATGGCAATGCCTTAAAATAGTTGGTACAGTACAGGGCAATATTTCTCGAAATTTAAGCTTAGTACCCCTACTCAAATTACTTCAAGGCAATACCCTGTATGAGGATGAGGGCAGTATGATTGTTCTCAAGAGAAGTGGCATATACTCCGGGGGACATTCACCACAGATTGGCTGACCCCAAATCACTCAACTACTCAATGCCCAAATCATTAAAACTGTAAACCAGCCCAGGCGAAAAACAAGACAACAACCTCGAAAATGGAGGAGATTATACTGCAATACGTGTTCGATAAACTTGTTTAAAATTAATGAGGAATATTAACCTCTTTCTGACTATTTCAATTTTCTAGTTTTTGTACTTTTGTTTTTTCTTCCACTTCTTCTTCTTCTAAGAGCCAGAACCTTTTTATTTTTCCATCCACATAGAAGTATGTGAACTTGTTTTTCTACAGGACAAGTTGTAGTTTTCAATGACATCATGAAAAACAGGTGCGGTGAAGCTGCACAAAAAGTGCAATTCTGCAATTGGTTTGGTTTTGTCTTTATGGCGTTCATTGTGCAATAAAAATTACCTGGCTATATAATTCTCTGTGTTACAGCTGTCATCTACCTGGTGTAGTACGGGCTCACCTTCTGAGGCCGCTCCATACACAGGGACTATACATGACATTAACTATTACTTCTTATGTCGGGAAGGGGATTAAAATGAGTTTGTATGATATGGTAAATAATGTCCAGTTGTGCACTATAAAACTGGAGATCCACTATTATATAGGTGCTAGTGCTTGTAAAGCCCAATAATAGGGATCCTCAAGATGAATAATATAACAATGCTGTGGTCTATGACTAATGTAGAGTCAAGGAGGGTGGTCTTGGTTGTGCACCTTATTCCTGGTATTATGTGATCTTATTTTCTTTATACTTGCCGGTTACCTTCAGTCGCTGCCTTTGAAAGGGAACCTGTCAGAAACTTTCTCCCCTCAAACTGTTAATACGACTGTGTAGCCCTTTAAAAAATTGGTCAATTCCTTTATGACTTCCAAGCATTGCTCCAGCAGCGAGAAGTCACATTTGGAGTTGTGTCTGGAGGTGAATGCACTTCATGCTTCTCAGCCTCACGCTGTATTCCCTAGCAGTACCCTCCCATGGCTGATTGACAGGTTGCTTGAAAAGTCCATAGCCATGTACCAGAGTAAATGACCTGTCAATCAGCCAGGAGAAGATGCCGCTAGGTAGTGAATACTGTGTGAGCCTGAGAAGCTACAAGTGTATCCTCACACCCAAATGTGAGAGTAAATTTTCCAGACACGTTCCAATTAAAATTTTGTCTACACTACTTGGATTTATTTGAATGCTTAGATGATTATTTTTAGCTTTATTTACATTATTTATAGACCTCACATTGTTATTGTATTGATCTGGTGGATTCACTTATGATCCTATACTTGGGTTTTACATGTACTAACATCTTCAAAATGGTGGATCTCCTGGTTTAATGGTGTACAACCGAACATTTGTTCCTGTATCATACATTCTTCTCTTAATATTCCTCTTTGATGTTAATGTGCACTATGGCTTAACACAATGTATTGAACAAATTATATTGCAGCGTAGTCGCTTCCATTTTGTAGTTTTTTTCCCCCTTAAAATTATAACTGGAATGAATGCGACCACATGTCCTAGTTATATAGGAATTCTAGAGCAATATTACTCTGAGCACTGAATGGTTGGATTATATTGTGCACTATGGGAAACATCATAAGGTTGGGCAAGAATAGCTACAACGTGGCCTAGACTTGACCTGATTGTCCCCTGATTGGGGGTTTGTCTCCACCTGGTTCATATCTTTCAAATTTAGCCCCCGACAAAAAAAGGGTGGATCTTTCTGAAATCGGGATGCTAATAACGGGTCATGTGTAATCCAATCTTTGTGTGTACAGATTCTTTGCAATTTTAGAACAGATCATAATGATGTGTGGTAATGTTTATAGACCCATGAAGGCAGATACCTGAGAATGTTTTGGTCTTTAAAGGTTATGGATCTTAGATGACAAATTGAAACATCTCATAGTGTCTTGTAACATATTTTTTTCCTTTATCCCTAGTGTAGCACTCCATTCATGAACCCAATCATTCCAATGCTCCTGATCCTAACTTGCTCCTAAACTTCACCTGCTTCACCACCCAGGTTTACCTATTTTTCACCACCAGTAGAAGGATCCATGCTCCAACCTTCGCGAAACCTCCCTCCTACCTGGAACTTGTGGACCCATGCTTTCTCCTTGTGTTTGTGGCATCTTAGTTCTCTACTGTCCAGAATTCTAAACCGGGAGAAGGATAGGACAATAGAACATTGAACCTCACATTATTTCTGTATATTATACAAAGACACACTGAACAACGAGGTGCTGAATTATTAAGGCCATGTTGTGAAAACTATGTAGGCATGTGCCAAACTTCTTATGTTGTACATTGACTCTTGGGATTTTAGTGATAGATGTTGTGAAGACTTAAGTTGTAACTTTAACCAAAAATGTTAAATTATTAATAAGTTTGATCAATTTCAATATTTTGAGCCTTATCAGTTACCTGAAAAGAGGTGACTTTTTTTTAACCATAGACTACTCGTGATTTCTTTAGGTTTATGTCCTCTCAAGGCACTTCTCTGCTTTCAGTTCAGCGATAAATCTGCCTTAAGCCAAAGACCTGAGTAACCTGAGACAGACTAACCTCTATGGATGCACTATAAGACAGCTGCAATGTAAAAACTGTGGTTGTTAGGTGATTTTCTCCTACCAACCACCCTGACAGACATAACAGCTTGGAGCTGGACTGGCAATGTGCTGACTAATCTGGGAAGGGGAAAATAGCTTGGTATCTTTTTTAGAGTCCCTGCTACATAGGACAAGACTGTGGTCCCAATTCATCCAATTCTTTGCGCTTTATTCTGGAGTGGAAATAGTTCTAAGGGTCATACGGACGACCATGCAACACGGTCCAAGCATGGACTGCAATGCACAGACTGGCTGCAGGTCTCCTCATCTGAGCGTGGAAGCCTCATAGAAATATACAAAACTGTCATGCTCAGGTCAGAAATCCCACCGCTAGTTAGTTCATTGTGGTCCATTCTCAGACTGTGTTGCATGGATGTCTGCATGAGCCCTATTAGTGATTTTTATCTTTGACCATATTCATTATTTAATTTGTACCTTAAAAGATAATTTCACTTGGTTTTGGCTATTTTTATTCGCCAACATAGCCGCAGTTTTCCTAATCCAAATGTGTAAGTCTACTCATTTTTTGCAACTTTTTAGAAATGACACAAATATTTGAGCAATTGTGCTCCAGTACCCTACTGGAGTATAATCTGTCAGATTTTATTTTTTGCGCTAATGTTAATAATTTTAAAGGATCATGTTACATTTGCACTCACAAAAGGTCAAGCGTATCTTGGATTTTGTGCAAAATTTGACAACCAAGATTCGCCATTTTGAAGGATTTGGTACATAAAAAGACAACGAATACTAACAGACAAAAAAGAAAAGTCACTTTGTAAATTTACATCTCGAATCATCACTTGCGTTCTTTTTAAAATTTGTATAAAAAGGTTGGGGCAAGGAAATACACTCACCTATTTAAGTTCTCTGTTAGAGCCTCGAAATGTTGTGAAGGGCGATCAGTTCTCACAGAAGTCATCAATGAAAAATTCAAGAGCTTCATCAGTTCTTCCAAGTAGTGAGGGATCATCAAAACTAAAATGTAATTCTATTTATTGGGTGTAATCAGAATCACGTGTTTCTGGGTCAGAAAAATACATCACTCATGGTATACATACTTTAAGAAGTCGAAAGTTCTAACCTAAACACAAAACGCGTCTTTCTCATTACACTCAATAAAGGCAATGAAATATATTAATTTTGACAATCCTTCGCAGTTAGGGAAATGGCTGTGATAAACGTCTTTTATTCCACTGATGACTTCAAATGTCCAAGAGTGACCTCATTATGGTGTTTGCCGGCACCACTGGCAAAATAGATAAGAAAGTGGAACATGATGGGTGTTATATAATGAGTGGTAATGGGTGGATTATGGAAGATGAAAGTGGACTGCAAAAAGGATATTTGCTTTCCTATAAGCTAAGCACACTTGTTAATTTCTATTGGAGCTACACAAAGACTGTAGAGCCACCTCTGCTGGGTTGTGGCCGTCCAGAAATTCTAGGGCAGTCCGTATAAATAGGGAGCTTTTTTGCCCTGTCCATAAAAATTGAAGGCATCCGTGATTATTTTGAAGCTGTAAAAACTTATACACATTATTTTGGCTGTACTTTTCATCATTTTAACAGTATATAGTGAATGCAGCTGATATCTACAGATCAGAATTTTGGGCTGTAGACATGGATCACTTATAATCGTAATGATTTATTATTGTTTTCCAATGTTTCCGTAAAAAATATTGTCTGTCTGTGATTTTTTGATAAGCAGTCTTAAAAAAAAAAAAAAAAAGTGAAGTTGGCAGCTCTGTAACTCTGGTGGAGTAGACTTTGAAGCAATTATTCCTAAGTCGGCCATGAAGGGCATAAATGGGAATAACCATTCAAATGAGAAGATTTGTGAAACATTCATTAATGGTTCATGTATTATTTATTGATGCTAGTAGCGCGGCTTAGAACTTTTTCCTACTTGTTCTTAAACATTAAATGGGTTTCTCTCAGAATGTAATAAAAATGGCCACTGTGACATATTTCAAACTGCAACCCATCCTTGTCACATATCAGAATGGGCTAGTCTGAAGCACCACAGTTAAATACATGTCTCAACTGTCACAGGAGCAGCATCGCGACCTGGTCTGCTCTCTCAGCCATGAAGCAGAACTGTAGCAAGATAGAACGTAAACTTGTCCTGCAGAACAGGCTATTTTTCTCCAGTGTCAGTCCTCCAAGATTATCTTTTCTCTTTTTAGATTTCTGCTCCACAGCTGAGTGAGTCGATAAGCTCATGATGCTGCTCCTCTGACAGTTTAGACACGACTCAAACTGTTTTTATTCAGTCAGCATCCCATCCTGATACGTGTCTAGGATGGGTTGCAGCTTGTAATATGTCATAGTGGCCATTTTTGTAACCCCTTGAGGAAATGACCAGTTATGACCACTAGTGAAGCTCCTGTTTTTTTAGAAGAACGGATAAAGACGACAACGCTTTGAGACCACATTAAATGTAGCTGTCTCCTTCTTATCTCACATGTAAAAAACCTGACAAGCAAACAAGACATGTTCACAGTATTGTTGTCAGGCATTAGTAAGGGAAGAAGTATAATTATTCCTAGTAATATAACAAACAGTGTACAATCTTTCTGATTTGTTTGTGACTTAAGTATTTTATTGGAAATATGAAGGAATGTTAAGTACATTTTTAGACTAGTATAACCTGTATTTTAGGTTTGGTGGGTTAGAGGGTAACAGACAATAAAAGCAGTTATTGGGAACATTCCTAATCTTTCACATCACGCAGGGAGATGTGGTATGTGGTACATTCTGCTCTCGTACATGGGGTGTTATTGACATAACCGGCATTATTGGTAAGTTGATGAAGCCCGAACTCCTACTTGACCTTCCCGTCCAGTAATTAAATGGAAATAAGATACACATAAAGCAAAGCCGTATTTGTGTACTGTAGGCACGTGACTGGAATATTGTGGCCACTGGTGTGCTGTTTGAGGTGTAAGTGTGTCCTACAATGAGAAATAACTGAGTTTTTATACCCTCACAGCCCTGCTGGTGATTGTGAAGTATTATGTGTAATAATAATCACAGATATACCGTAAGTCGTAGTTAAGCTGTGTCAATGGATAACAAAGGACACAATAGATTACACATAAACAAGGTCGGTTCTGTGTTTTCATATACTGAGGCAATTACATAAGGCGTAGAATGTCTCAGCAACAACAGACAGTGCCACCTTGTATTTAAATAAAGACGACTTGAAAGGAGCACCTAGTCTGCACTGTCCATGCCTGATGCAGGGTCTGAGGGGCGCTGCATGACACTGGGCTTCTCCTACATTAAAGAAGTCTATTACCGGGAAAGATCTTCCTAATGTCTGTTAGTTTTACTCTCTTAATCCATAAGCAGAAGGTTTAAAGAAGATATGTCGCTTGCTCAAAGAAACTGAGTTAAATACCTTACAAAAATCCCTGAGCTCCTCAGATTCTGCTTCTCTTTTCCGTTTTGTGCTGTCACTCCATTGCAGAGATATTCAGGCTTGTTTCTTGTAGAGCGCAGCATGTGAAATCTCTGGTTTGTTGTCCAACTTTGCATTTCTTCAGAGTCTTCTCTGGGGGCGTGAGCTTTAACTATTCCCTCCCAGCCACTACTCATCACAGTTTAACTTGCTGAGGTAGCAGTCTACCAGCCTCAAAGGCTGCTAAGCTGTGATTGGCAGCATCTGAGAGGGAGAGGTGAAAGCACAGAGAAGACTCTGAAGAAATGCAAAGTTGGACTGCAAACGAGAGATTTCACATACTGCCATCCAGAATAGATATGAATAGCTCTGCAATGGAGTGACTCCTTGCAAAACGGAAAAGAGTTCAGGGAGTGTCACTAGGAATTTAACTCAACTTTTGGGGGCAAGTGACAAGCTTTCTTTAAATGTAACAGCCATACATCTACATTAGTACAGTGACACAGCTATATGTGACTCTCAAACATTGCATCTTATGATCGCCAATAAGGTCCTGTTGTGCCTCCAGAACTACCTTGTAAAATGAACCAGCAACATATCTGTGATTTATGAAACCAAATTGCACCTATGAAGAGTCATACTATTGTCTTTGGCTACATAACATGTTTCTATGTAGTCCCGCCTAACGCACCCTGACTTACAAAGTGTTCACTGTGCAGGGATACTGTATATATCTGGTGATGGGTAGGGAAAAGCTCTATCTTGGCTCAAGTGTCACCCTCTGGTGATTTATAGTTTAAGGGCAAAAAGATGTCTTGAAGGCAAGTAGAACCTTATTTTAGTAGTCAGGAAAGTCTGGGCAATAGATTAGGCAGTCATGTAAGCACACATTCATACCGGACACGCTTTAACCCATTTTTGACTATATCTATTAAGAGAAGCTTATTTATCTGTCGTCTATTTCTCCCTTCCCCCATCAGTACAGCCCATGCTCGTCACGTTTTTGTACATTTGTATATATTGTAGAATATAAAAACATATACTAAATGAAGGAACAAGACCTCTCCCCTCCTCTTACATCGTGTGTAATCCTGTCTTTGTAGACTAGGAATAGGCTCTGCTTATTTTCAGAAAGAGCGCCACTCTTGCCTATAGGTTGTACCTGGTGTTACAGTCTGACAGTTACAATATTATGCATACCTCATGTGCAAAAGTGGCATTGTTCTGGAGAAAAAAAGATTACCTTTTTTTCTCAGCTCAGTATGTGGGTGTTAAAACCTATGTTCTCTTTAAAGGGGATGTTAATCTTGTGTGTCTTTCACTAACATGGCAGTGATTAAATTATCTGGGCCTGCTCCGATACAATAAACTACTATAGACAAACCCTCACAGGAGATTATAGCATGTTGTTAAAGGGGTTGTGCCGAGTTTGGAAGTTATCCCCCATATATAGAATAGGGAGCAACTTCCCGATCTGTGACCCCCACCGGTCCCGAGAACCAGGGCTCTGAAGAGCTCTGCGAGAATGGAGCCATGGTCAATAAGGCGCACCTCTGTTCATTCTCCAAGGGATTGCCGGAGACCGCTGAGCATAGCTTTTTTGGCTGCTCTTCTGCACTCCCACTAAGAATTAATAGAGCAAGGTGTTCATGATGGAACACCACTCCAGGACATGGAGCTCTAGCAAATCATGGTTCTTTGAATCCCAGTGGTCAAACCCCAGTGATTGGAAAGTTACTACCAAAGTTGGTACAATCCCTTTCATTTTTGCCATGGAAATCAAAATGGACACCCCCTTTAATTAGTTATTCTTCATGTTTTCGTCCACACAGCAATTTTCAGGTTTTCAAGTTTATATATATATATATATATATATATATATATATATATATATATATATATATATATATATAAACGGTGGTAATTTACGGGTCTGTAATATCGGTTCATGTGTAGGAAATCATTCGCATGAACTAGCAAACTGATTCGCATAGGTCAGTGCGCTGTCCGCGTGGGGACGCTAAAACCTGAAACTGCCTGTGTGGACGAGTGTCATGCCACCGCGGACATAAACTTCGCTGTCCCTTTATTCTGAGCTTTGCCTTTTCTGACGTTTCCCATGCTGCAGAAGAAGATCATGATTCTGATTTGCTGTGTGATCCTCATCATTATCGCAGCTTCCACAATCGGAGGAATCTTTGGCTGAGGTGAGGGCGCTGGGGTAGAACGTATCGCTGTTAACTATTTATGTAGATGTGTACATATTAAGTTATTTCTGATTGTCACCTCTGGGACTATGTATTATGGGCTAGCGGACGTCGCTACAGCTGCATTGCCGATACTGTAAACGGTGAAAATCTATGTTACATGGACTTTGGTTGGTTAAAGTGTTCCTTTACAGGTTAAAGAACACCTATCACCAGGTTAAAAATGGGCCGTTTTCCCTTATTTATTCCAGCTGCTCTCCTTAGTTCTGCGTATTTCTTATTTTTAAATCCATCATACGGTTCCAAAGATATGAGCGTTTTTATTTAGTGCACATTTTATTGGTCTTTACCAAGGAAGTGTGGCAGACAAGATTGTATTTAGGCTCTGAATAGCCACTCCCCCTTGGTAAAGAACATAAACATTAGCACTAAATAAAAAGGACCCCATCTCTGGACCTTTATTTAAACATAAACAGACAAAACTATATACTTAAGGGAGCAGTGAGAATATAATGCCCACTTTTGACCTGGTTTTGACTCTTGACACCTATATATAATGGTGTTAAAGGGAATCTATCACCAAGTTATTGCTATGGAATCTCAGAGCAGCATGATGTAGGGGGAGAAACCCGGATTCCAGTGGTGGGTCACTTGCTGGACTACATGATGCCGCTTTGTTCGAATCCCCATTTTCGCTGCTGCAGATGTAGCAAGCTGTGAGCAAGTTACACATCCCTGGCATCAGGGTCTCTGCCCCTACATTGCTCTCAGATTGAACCTGCTAACAGATTCCCTTTTAAGTAAAAATACTTTGCTCTTCTAAGAGCTTGAGTGGAATTACAGCTTTTTCTCTATTGACTTCTAAAGCTGCATTTTAACTTCTACTAGTTGTTCTTTAAAGGGAACCTGACGGGTGATGCATGCTGCCCAAACCTGCAGGGACATGTTATCAAGATTAAGATGTCGGATACTGAATTTAAAGAGACTGTGCTGGATATTGATTAATAAAGAATTTGTGAAAGCATCAGTGTGCTGTGTGTGGCGAGTTATTATATTAAGCAGCATCAACACTATACAAAGTCATTCTTATACCGTTTCTGCCAACTTTTTGAAAAGTGGGTGGGACTTAGTCTGAGGGGTGTGGCCTTGAATTGCCCAACAAATTCAATATAAAATTTATGCCAGAAGTTGGCGTAAATTATAGCAAAAAAAATATATTGCAGTACATTTCTTTCACTGTCGCAGGGAAACTGAAAGATGTGCCAAATTCATTAAGACCATTCATTTCTTAAGACACTTTGCGCATTTTACTCTAGAAGACTCTTCATCAGTGTGCTAAAGACAGATTAATCAGCCTTGGATTGTCTTATAGCTCCTGATCGTAGAGCCGGATTCACACATCTGTTTTTCATGGTGTGAAGTACGGAAAAAAATGTGCTGACTGGCAACGAGTCTCCTGGCCTGAACTCAATGCCTCCTACAGTCATGGCTGATAGTGTTGGCACCAGAGGCGTAGCTAGGGTTTTGGTTCAGTGGGGGCGAAACTTCTCATTGGGCCCCTAACCAGGTAACCTTGATTACAACTGGGTGACGCACCCTAATAGTGGAGGAGAACCTCAGCAGATGACCGTGCTGTTACTGAAATTAATCTCTATATAAAGAGCAACATGAATATTACCGCCATATGGTCAGTGGTAAATACCAGCCCTACAGAACGTATGAGAGATCACAGCACAGTTACAGATAATGACTTACCGCTGACGTTCTTTCTGATGGGATCGTTCATTTTTCACATCTTTTCCATCTGGCCCAGACCGACATGACAACTTCTTCCAGCCACGACTCGTCTGCAGAGAATACAACAAAGACACATTTCACTTCTCATATTCCAGCCATCACCATCTATTCCCAACCTGCACAAACTCCTCATCCTGCTGATACCCCAATACTGAGCCGCTGCTACCATGTGTCCCTATTACTGCCCCTGATATCCCAATACTGAGCCGCTGCTACCATGTGTCCCTATTACTGCCCCTGATACCCCAATACTGAGCCGCTGCTACCATGTGTCCCTATTACTGCCCCTGATACCCCAATACTGAGCCGCTGCTGCCGTATGTGTCCCTATTACTGCACCTGATATCCCAATACTGAGCCGCTGCTGCCATATGTGTCCCTATTACTGCACCTGATACCCCAATAACGAGCCTCTGCTGCCGTATGTGACCCTATTACTGCACCTGATACCCCAATACTGAGCCACTGCTGCCGTATGTGTCCCTATTACTGCACCTGATACCCCAATACTGAGCCGCTGCTGCCGTATGTGTCCCTATTACTGCACCTGATACCCCAATACTGAGCCACTCCACTGCTGCTGTATGTGTCCCTATTACTGCACCCGATACCCCAATAACGAGCCTCTGCTGCCGTATGTGACCCTATTACTGCACCTGATACCCCAATACTGAGCCGCTGCTGCCGTATGTGTCCCTATTACTGCACCTGATACCCCAATACTGAGCCGCTGCTGCCGTATGTGTCCCTATTACTGCCCCTGATACCCCAATACTGAGCCGCTGCTGCCGTATGTGTCCCTATTACTGCACCTGATACCCCAATACTGAGCCACTGCTGCCGTATGTGTCCCTATTACTGCCCCTGATACGGCAGCAGCTGCTCAGTATTGGGGTATCAGGGGCAGTAATAGGGACACATACGCCAGCAGCGGCTCAGTATTGAGGTATCAGGTGCAGTAATAGGGACACATACGCCAGCAGCGGCTCAGTATTGGGGTATCAGGGGCAGTACTAGGGACACATACGCCAGCAGCGGCTCAGTATTGGGGTATGTGTCCCTATTACTGCAACTGATACCCCAATACTGAGCCGCTGCTGGCGTATGTGTCCCTATTACTGCCCCTGATACCCCAATACTGAGCCGCTGCTGCCGTATGTGTCCCTATTACTACACCTGATACCCCAATACTGAGCCTCTGCTGCTGTGTGTCCCTATTGCTGCACCTGATACCCCAATATTGAGCCGCAGCTGCCGTATGTGTCCCTATTGCTGCACCTGATACCCCAATACTGAGCCGCTGCTACCGTATGTGTCCCTATTACTGCACCTGATACCAATACTGAGCCGCTGCTGCCATATGTGTCCCTATTACTGCCCCTGATACCCCAATACTGAGCCGCTGCTGCCGTATGTGTCCCTATTGCTGCACCTGATGCCCCAATACTGAGCCGCTGCTGCCATATGTGTCCCTATTACTGCTCCTGCTGTGTGGTTCTCTGTGCCTTCTAAATTCTAAAACACCCCTCTATAATATAGTAATACCGGGCACAAGTACCCTAGAAAACAGTGCCCATATTTTGCCCCCTAGAAAGTAATAATGCCCAGTGTGTGCCCCTTTGATAGTCAACCTGAGTTCCCCTGTAATAATAAGTGCCCACTTTACATTTAATAATGTCCCGAGTCTCCCCCTGTACAGCTCCCCTATACACAGTATGATGCTCGCTTGTACACAGTATAATGCCCCCTCACTGTATAGTACCACCCACACAGTATACTGACCTCTTAGTAGCCCCCAAACTGTTTGATGGCTCCAACACTGTAAGATGCCCTCCTCACTGTAATCTCCACACTGTATGATGGCCCCCTAGATAGCCTCCATACAGTATAATGCACCAGATAGTCCTCAATATAGTAGAATGCACTCCCCATAGGACTCCATATATTATAACGCACTCCCCATAGGCCTACTCTATATTGTATAATACACCCCCATAGGCAGACTCTATAGCATAAGGCAGCCCCCATAGTCAAGCTCATCAAACAAGCAAATATATGGACCACAGAGCAATATTAAGTTAAAAATCACAACAAGTTTTTATTTAGACAAATACATAAATTTTTTTGTAGAAAAAGTCATGATGCACAAACATATAATCAAAAAAAGGGGCAAAAAATTTACTCCTGAGTGCCACGTCCAAAGCAGAAGGTTGAAATGTATCAACACAGTGTAGGCAAACTACAATAATGAATAATATTGCCTATATGAATTTAGTACAAAATTGGCAAGAAGTGCATATGACGTATAGCAGCAAGCAAGATATATGTATATATAGCAGCAAAAAATTAATAAATATAAGGGACCCCAATCACATCCCATAAAGTGCCAAGTGCATAATAATTATAATAGAGAAATCCCTAAATACAAAGAATAAAAAAAATCACTGCTATATCAGACATAAAATATGCCACAGTCTGCTATAAGGGCATTGTACAAATATGTGCTGAAGTAACAGGTATAAACAGCTACAATAGAATGCCATAAACATAAACCGACCTGGAATGGACGTGGGAGAAGGATTCCAATGTGCATTTCGCAATTGTGCTTCCTCGGGGGGCGCCCATAGGCAGACTCTGTAATAAAGCAGACCCCCGTAGGCAGACTCTGAAATAAGGCAGCCCCCATAGGCGGACTCTGTAGTATAAGGCAGCCTCCCCATAGGCTGACTCTGTAGTATAAGGCAAACCCCCATAGGCAGACTCTGTAATAAGGCAGCCCCCCATAGGCGGACTCTGTGGTATAAGGCAGACCCTCCATAGGCCAACTCTGCGGTATAAGGCAGACTCTGTAATAAGTCAGCCCCCATAGGCAGACTGTAGTATAAGGTGGACCCCCCCATAGGCAGACTCTGTAGTATAAGGCAGACTCTGTAATAATGCAGTCCCCCATAGGCAGACTGTAGTATAAGACAGACCCCCCATACAGGGCCGGCGTCAGCACCCGGCGTACCGGGGCAAATGCCGGGGCCCTGAACAAATGGGGGGCCCACTCGTGGCCGGGATACCAGGGGGCCCGGGCCGCTCCCACAGCAGCTTCAGCACTATTTGAGCTCAGCCGTCACTTAAATAAACATGGCCGCACACAGTGCACTCTGCAGCGATGTCTCTGCTTGTAATGACGCGGCCGGGCGGACACACAAGCAAAGTTAAAGGCACAGTGTCTGCCTGACCGCATCATTAGCAGCAGACACAGCTGCAGCGTGCACTGTGGGTGGCCATGTCTGTTTAAGTGACGGCCATCGATCAAGCAGCGCTCCCTCCTCAGCCACATGCCAGAGGAGCCTGATGGGTGACAAGCCTGGGAGAGGTGAGTGAGGCTCGTGTCTGTCTGTATGTCTGTGTATGCCTGTATGATGCGCAGATCTGTGTATATCAGTGTGTTTGACTGTACATATTTATGTATTTTTGTGAATTTGTCTTCAAATATATGTATGTAAATATCTGCGTATTTTATGCGTGCATATCTGCGTATTGTATGCGTGCATGTCTGTGTATTGTATGTGTGTGCATGTCTGCGTATTGTGTGTATGTGTGCATGTCTGCGTATTGTGTGTGTGTGTGCATGTCTGCGTATTGTGTGTGTGTGCATGTCTGCGTATTGTGTGTGTGTGCATGTCTGCGTATTGTGTGTGTGCATGTCTGCATATTGTGTGTACATGTCTACGTGTTGTGTGTGTGCATGTCTGCGTAGTGTGTGTGTGTAAGTGCACATGTCTGCGCACTGTAGATGTGTGTGTATGTCTGCGTATTGTGTGTGTGCATATCTGCCTATGTAAAGGATGAGGGGGAAGGCTAGGCCCTATGTAGTATATCTTTATTTCTCCGCCGTATCTGTGCATCATGAATCGTGGTATGTGGGCCCACTGAGACTCTTTTGCCCGGGGCCCACAAAATCCTGGAGCCGGCCCTGCCCCCATAGGCAGACTGTAGTATAAGGCAGACTCCCCCATAGGCAGACCTCCCCCCATAGGTAGACTCTGTAGAATAAGGCAGCCCCCCTAAAAATAGATGCTCACCTCTTCCTCCGCTGCTCCGAGCGCCTGCACATCTCCGGACAGTGGGCGCCGAGTAGTGATGTCATCACTGTCAGTGTCTGACGCTGAGAGGGAGATGATGGGAGAGGGAGCGTAACACTCCTACTCTCATCAATGCGGTCAGCTGTATCAGCTAGATGCCGACACAGCTGAACCTGCGATGACAAGCAGGGGGCCCATTGCTGGGACCAGGCCCTCCTGCCTGCTCAGGGGCCCCATAGCAGCTGGGCGGCAGTGCAGGGAGATCAATTCTCCCTGCTCTGCCGCAGAATGTAACTGTATCGGCGCACTATGCACACGCCGATAATTTCAGTAGCGTAGCTCCGGGTGGGCCCCCTCAGAGCGCAGGGCCCGGGGCGATGGCCCCCTCTAACCCCAACGGTAGCTACACTACTGATTGGCACACTTGAAATTGTTTGAGAAAATTAGGCATTTCTCTCAAAAAAAGTATTGGAATGACACATATATTGTTATACACGTTTATTTCCTTTGTTTGCATTACAAGACAAAAAAAAGAGAGAAATAAAACCCCTAAATGGCCCAGAAAAAAATTATTGGCACCTTTCCAAAACTTTGTGTAAATAACTTTGTTTCAAGCATGTGATGCTCATTTAAACTCACCTGCAGCAAGTAACAGGTGTGGGTAATATAATCAGCACAACTGAAACCAGATAAAAAGGTGAGAGGCAGACTCAATAATCTTTACATTATGGACCTGGGTGTTTCATACTAAGCATAGAGAAATTAAAGTGAAGAGGACTGTCTGAGAAACCAAACTTGTTGAAATACTCGTATATCGACAATCTGAAGGTTACAAGTCCATCTCCAGAGATCGTGCTGTTCCTTTGTCCATGGTGCGCAACATAATCAAGAAGTTTACAACCCATGGAACTGTAGCTAATCTCCCTGGACGTGGACAGCAGAGAAAAATGGATTAAAGGTTGTCACGCAGGATAGTCTGGATGGTGGATAAGCAGCCCCAATCAAGTTCCACAGAAATTCAAGCCATCCTGCAAGCTCAAGGTGCATCATTGTCAGAGTGGACTATCTGTCGACAATTGAATGAAACGCTATGGCAGGAGACGACCCCACTGCTGACACAGACATAAAAAATGTAGAGTGAAGTTTGCCAGAAAGTGAGTAAGCCAAAATCATTCTGGGAAAGTGTCTTGTGGACAAACTAAACCAAGAAAATGGTAGTTACTTGCCGATAACGGTATTTCTCTGATCCCATGATGGCACCACGGAGAGAGGGGTCCGCCCCCAGGGACAGGAAACCTACAGATGAAAAAGGGCGTACCTCTCTCCCACATCAGTTGGATTACAGAGCCTTATACAGAACTTCAGCTGCAACTCAATATTTGCACAAATTAAACTTAACCTATTTAACTTAACAGAGGCACCGTGACTAAAATTAATTACTAGTACATTACCAAGTGCACACCTGTGTGTGAAAAGGGAGGGAATATACGGGTGCCATCATGGGATCAGAGAAATACCGTTATCGGCAGGTAACTACCATTTTCTCTATCCCCATGATGGCACCACGGAGAGATTTGAATAGATAGAACTCTTAGGGAGGGACCACTGCCTCTAGAACCCTTCGCCCAAAGGTAGGATCAGAGGAGGTCAAGTCTAAGCGGTAATGCTTGAAAAATGTAGACTGGGAAGACCAAGTGGCTGCTCTACATATCTGTTGTATTGAAGCGCCAGCTCTCTCCGCCCAGGATGATGCCACTGCTCTGGTCGAATGAGCTTTTATGTTCTCTGGGATGGCTGTCCCATCGTGCCAACGTGGCTTTTGATGCTTTTTGTCCCTTGCGTGGACCCTGGAAGCAGACAAACAGAGCCCTATCCTTCCTGCACTCCCTAGTGGCTGATAGATATTGGACCAGACATCTTTTTACGTCTAGAGTATGTAGTGTTTTTTCCCCCTCATTTTTAGGGTTGGGACAAAAGGAGGGTAAAGAAATTTCTTGCGTTTTATGAAACTGTGACGCTATTTTAGGGAGGTAAGCCGGGTCAGTTTTTAAAATGACTCTGTCATCAAGTATCTGAGTAAAGGGCGGGCATGAAGATAACGCTTGTATATCGCTGACACGACGAGCCGAGGTTAAGGCCACTAGGAGTGTGGTTTTTAAAGATAAGATCTTTAACGGAACTTCTGTCAGGGGCTCAAAGGGAGGTTTGGTTAGAGCGTTTAGTATGAGGTTTAGATCCCATGGAGGAGAGTTGTGAAGGGGAATGGGTCTGGACCTAGATGAGGCTTTAATAAATCGCATGACCCACCGATTTCTGGCCAAATCATAATTATACAGTGCTCCCAAGGCTGCTACCTGAACCTTTAGAGTACTTGTAGCCAAACCTCTTTCCCGACCTTTCTGTAAAAACTCCCTATAGGAGACTTTTCCCTATAGGAATTTCCCCGGACGGGTCTGCCCCTGATACCGACATAAATTTTTTCCAAACTTTCCCATATATTTTAGTGGTTACGGGTTTTCTACTCTGTAGGAGAGTGGACACCAAGTTAGGAGAGAACCCTTTATCCCTTAGCAACCTCCTTTCAAAAGCCATGCTGTGATGTGTAAATTCTTTACATTGGGGTGAAATACTGGACCCTGGGACAGAAGCTTCGGAGTGTCTGGTAGAACCCATGGACTTGATATGGACATTTTTCTTAGCCAAGAAAACCATATTCTGCGGGGCCAGAATGGCGCTATTACTATCACTGTAGCTCCCTCCTCCCGAATTTTCCTCAACACTAAGGGGATGAGTGACATTGGGGGGAACGCATAGGCAAGGTGATAGTTCTAAGGAATTGTCAGTGTGTCTAGAGCTACAGGGTTCCCCCGGGGGTCGATTGAGCAGAATGTTTTTACTTTGCGGTTCTGGCTGTTCGCGAATAGGTCTATTTCTGGTAGGCCCCAGAGATTCACGATTTGATCGAAGACCGTCTGGTTTAGCTCCCACTCCCCCTGCTTTAAGCATGTTCTGCTCAGGAAGTCTGCAGTTTGGTTTTCTGAGCCCTTTAAGTGGAGATCTGTCAAGGATTTTAGACTGTGTTCCGCTATATGGAAGATGGATTGAGTTACCTCCATCAGTGCTCGACACCTGGTTCCCCCTTGGTGGTTTAGATATGCAACCACTACCTGGTTGTCTGAAGACTTTTACATGATGGCCGTGAAGGAGATATAGAAAGTGTGTTAGGGCCAGTTTTACCGCTAACAGTTCTTTCATGTTGGAAGAGTCTAGCTGTTGACTTTTGTTCCAATTCCCCTGTGCCATTTGATCGCCTATATGTGCTCCCCGACCCCAGGGGCTTGCATCTGTCGTTAGAATCTTTTCTGTCGGTAGCGCCCAAGGAACCCCTTTGGTTAAATTCCCTGGGTCTGTCCACCATACTAGGGAGTGTATCGTATTTGGTGATATACTTAACTGCCCATCTAAATTTCCGTGCAGAGATATGCCTGAATTTAAAGTCTCCCATTGTAGATCCCGGGAATGACATTGTGCCCACTGTACTGCCGGGATACAGGCAGTCATAGAGCCCAGCAGGGACATTGCTTTCCTCAGAGTAGTGACTGGGGATACCGTTAGCTGTAACACTGCCTGTGTCATTTTTTGAATCTTCTCCTGAGGAAGATAGCATGTCTGCGTGATCGAGTCTAGGACTATCCCTAAGTACTCTTGTACCTGGGACGGCACCATTTTGGACTTGGGTATGTTTAGCAGCCACCCTAGACTCGACAGTGAAGCCATGACCAGATTCAACTGTTGTTCGCAGTGTTGAAATGAGTTCCCTACCACGAGGAGGTCGTCTAGATAGGGAACTATTAGGATATTCTGTTCCCGTATGTGGGCCATTACCTCTGACATTATTTTCGTGAATACCCGAGGAGCGATGGCTATCCCGAAGGGGAGAGCCCGGAATTGGAAGTGTTTTACTTCCCCCTGGATATTCACTGCCAGTCTGAGATATTTTTGATAATCTCTGTGGATGGGCACATGGTAATATGCGTCTCGTAAATCTAGAACAGTCATGAAACACAAGGGAAAGAGTATTCTCACGCAAGATTTTATTGTCTCCATTTTGAAATGTTGTATCTCCAGGAAACTGTTTAATTTTTTGAGATTTATGATCGTTCTGTACGATCCGTCCGGTTTCTTGCGGAGGAAGAGAGGAGAATAGAAACCCCTGCCTCTTTCCTGTTATGAGACTTCTTGCAATACACCTTTCTGAATTAGGTTCAGAATCTCTTTCTGGAGAGCTGACTGTTCGTGTGATTGTTTTTGAGGCGTTATCATGAAGGAGATGCCGGGAGGGATACGAAATTTGAATTTGAGGCCTTCTCGTATAATACCTAGAATCCAAGGACTGTTTGAAATTCTTTCCCAGGCTGGAAGAAACTCGGCTAGTCTCCCTCCGACCTGGGGAGTACCTTCATTGAGATTTTTTATTATCTGGAGGGGGGGGGGGGTTTGTTGAACAAGAAGCCCCTGTTTTTGTTTCTTCTGTCTTCCCATCCATCTTTATTTCCTTTTGGGGGTCTTCTCCGCATGAACTTTCTGTTCCGAAAGGAGCGCCTATATGACTGGTTGGGGAACCCGGGGAAAGATTTCTTTTTATCTCCCGCTTTGTCGAGGATGTCGTCTGTTATGAATAGGTAATTCAGAACCACAATGGACCTTGAAGTTCAGAGCACACAAAGTGACCTGACAATAACCAAAAGACATAGTTCTGAGACGTGGGAACTCTGCTGACCGCAATTCCTAATCCTATCCAACCACACTAGAGGCAGCCGTGGATTGCGCCTAACGCTCCCTATGCAACTCGGCACAGCCTGAGAAACTAGCTAGGCCTAAGAAGGAAAAATAAGCCAACCTTGCCTCAGAGAAATACCCCAAAGGAAAAGGCAGCCCCCCACATATAATGACTGTGAGTTGAGATGAAAATACAAACGCAGAGATGAAATACATTTAGCAAAGTGAGGCCCAACTTACTGAACAGACCGAGGATAGAAAAGATTGCTTTGCGGTCAACACAAAACCCTACAAACAACCACGCAGAGGGGCAAAAAGACCCTCCGCACCGACTAACGGTACGGAGGTGCTCCCTCTGCGTCCCAGAGCTTCCAGCAAGCAAGAAAAACCAATTAAGCAAGCTGGACAGAAAAAATAACAAACAAAAATAACACAAGCAAAACTTAGCTTATGCAGGAAGACAGGCCACAGGAACGATCCAGGAGGAAGCAAGACCAATACTAGAACATTGACTGGAGGCCAGGAGCAAAGCACTAGGTGGAGTTAAATAGAGCAGCACCTAACGACTTCACCACATCACCTGAGGAAGTAAACTCAGAAGCCGCAGTACCACTTGTGACCACAGGAGGGAGCTCTGCCACAGAATTCACAACAGTACCCCCCCCTTGAGGAGGGGTCACCGAACCCTCACCAGAGCCCCCAGGCCGACCAGGATGAGCCATATGAAAGGCACGAACAAGATCGGCAGCATGAACATCAGAGGCAAAGACCCAGGAATTATCTTCCTGACCATAACCCTTCCACTTAATCAGATACTGGAGTTTCCGTCTCGAAACACGAGAATCCAAAATCTTCTCTACAATATACTCCAACTCCCCCTCCACCAAAACCAGGGCAGGAGGATCAACAGATGGAACCATAGGTGCCATGTATCTCCGCAACAATGACCTATGGAATACGTTATGGATGAAAAAAGAATCTGGAAGGGTCAAACGAAAAGACACAGGATTAAGAACCTCAGAAATCCTATATGGACTAATGAAACGAGGCTTAAACTTAGGAGAGGAAACCTTCATAGGAATATGACGAGATGACAACCAAACCAAATCCCCAACACGAAGTCGGGGACCCACACAGCGTCTGCGATTGGCAAAACGTTGAGCCTTCTCCTGGGACAAGGTCAAATTGTCCACTACATGAGTCCAAATCTGCTGTAACCTGTCCACCACAGTATCCACACCAGGACAGTCCGAAGACTCAACCTGCCCTGAAGAGAAACGAGGATGGAACTCAGAATTGCAGAAAAACGGCGAAACCAAGGTAGCCGAGCTGGCCCGATTATTAAGGGTGAACTCCGCCAAAGGCAAGAAGGACACCCAATCATCCTGATCAGCAGAAACAAAGCATCTCAGATATGTTTCCAAGGTCTGATTGGTTCGTTCGGTCTGGCCATTTGTCTGAGGATGGAAAGCCGAGGAAAAAGACAAATCAATGCCCATCCTAGCACAAAAGGCTCGCCAAAACCTCGAAACAAACTGGGAACCTCTGTCAGAAACGATGTTCTCTGGAATGCCATGTAAACGAACCACATGCTGGAAGAACAATGGCACCAAATCAGAGGAGGAAGGTAATTTAGACAAGGGTACCAAATGGACCATCTTAGAGAAGCGATCACAAACCACCCAAATGACCGACATTTTTTGAGAAACGGGGAGATCCGAAATAAAATCCATAGAGATATGTGTCCAAGGCCTCTTCGGGACCGGCAAGGGCAAAAGCAACCCACTGGCACGAGAACAGCAGGGCTTAGCCCGAGCACAAATCCCACAGGACTGCACAAAAGAACGCACATCCCGCGACAGAGATGGCCACCAAAAGGATCTAGCCACTAATTCTCTGGTACCAAAGATTCCAGGATGACCAGCCAACACCGAACAATGAACCTCAGAGATAACTTTATTCGTCCACCTATCAGGGACAAACAGTTTCTCCGCTGGGCAACGATCAGGTTTATTAGCCTGAAATTTTTGCAGCACCCGCCGCAAATCAGGGGAGATGGCAGACAAAATTACTCCCTCTTTGAGAATACCCGCCGGCTCAGACAAACCCGGAGAGTCGGGCACAAAACTCCTAGACAGGGCATCCGCCTTCACATTTTTAGAGCCCGGAAGGTACGAAACCACAAAGTCAAAACGGGAGAAAAACAGCAACCAACGAGCCTGTCTAGGATTCAACCGTTTGGCAGACTCGAGATAAGTTAAATTCTTGTGATCAGTCAAGACCACCACGCGATGCTTAGCTCCTTCAAGCCAATGACGCCACTCCTCGAATGCCCACTTCATGGCCAGCAACTCTCGATTGCCAACATCATAATTTCGCTCAGCAGGCGAAAACTTCCTGGAAAAGAAGGCGCATGGTTTCATCACCGAGCAATCAGAACCTCTTTGCGACAAAACAGCCCCCCGCTCCAATTTCAGAAGCATCAACCTCGACCTGGAACGGAAGCGAAACATCTGGTTGACACAACACAGGGGCAGAAGAAAAACGACGCTTTAACTCTTGAAAAGCTTCCACAGCAGCAGAAGACCAATTGACCACATCAGCACCCTTCTTGGTCAAATCGGTCAATGGTTTAGCAATACTAGAAAAATTATAGATGAAACGACGATAAAAATTAGCAAAGTCCAGGAACTTTTGCAGACTCTTCAGAGATGTCGGCTGAGTCCAATCATAGATGGCCTGGACCTTAACAGGGTCCATCTCGATAGTAGAAGGGGAAAAAATGAACCCCAAAAATGAAACCTTCTGAACACCAAAGAGACACTTTGATCCCTTCACAAACAAAGAATTAGCACGCAGGACCTGGAACACCATTCTGACCTGCTTTACATGAGACTCCCAATCATCCGAGAAGACCAAAATATCATCCAAGTATACAATCAGGAATTTATCCAGGTACTCTCGGAAGATGTCATGCATAAAGGACTGAAACACCGATGGAGCATTGGCAAGTCCGAATGGCATAACTAGGTACTCAAAATGGCCCTCGGGCGTATTAAATGCTGTTTTCCATTCATCGCCCCGCTTAATACGCACAAGATTACACGCACCACGAAGATCTATCTTGGTGAACCAACTAGCCCCCTTGATCCGAGCAAACAAATCAGATAATAGCGGCAAGGGGTACTGAAATTTGACCGTGATTTTATTTAGAAGGCGGTAATCTATACAAGGTCTCAGCGAACCATCCTTCTTGGCCACAAAAAAGAACCCCGCTCCCAATGGCGACGATGACGGGCGAATATGACCCTTCTCCAAGGACTCCTTCACGTAACTCCGCATAGCGGCGTGCTCAGGCACAGATAAATTAAACAGTCGACCCTTAGGAAACTTACTACCAGGAATCAAATCGATAGCACAATCACAATCCCTATGCGGAGGTAGGGCATTGGACTTGGGCTCATCAAATACATCCCGGTAATCAGACAAGAACTCTGGGACCTCAGAAGGGGTGGATGACGAAATAGACAGAAATGGGAAATCACCATGTACCCCCTGACAACCCCAGCTGGACACAGACATTGATTTCCAATCTAATACTGGGTTATGGACTTGTAGCCATGGCAACCCCAACACGACCACATCATGCAGATTATGGAACACCAGAAAGCGAATATCCTCCTGATGCGCAGGAGCCATGCACATGGTCAGCTGGGTCCAGTACTGAGGCTTATTCTTGGCCAAAGGCGTAGCATCAATTCCTCTCAATGGAATAGGACACTGCAAGGGCTCCAAGAAAAACCCACAACGCCTAGCATACTCCAAGTCCATCAAATTCAGGGCAGCGCCTGAATCCACAAATGCCATGACAGAATAAGATGACAAAGAGCAGATCAAAGTAACGGACAAAAGAAATTTTGACTGTACCGTACCAATGGTGGCAGACCTAGTGAACCGCTTAGTGCGCTTAGGACAATCGGAGATAGCATGAGTGGAATCACCACAGTAGAAACACAGCCCATTCTGACGTCTGTGTTCTTGCCGTTCAACTCTGGTCAAAGTCCTATCGCACTGCATAGGCTCAGGTTTATGCTCGGATAATACCGCCAAATGGTGCACAGATTTACGCTCACACAAGCGTCGACCGATCTGAATGGCCAAAGACATAGACTCATTCAGACCAGCAGGCATAGGAAATCCCACCATGACATCCTTAAGGGCTTCAGAGAGACCCTTTCTGAAAATAGCTGCCGGCGCACCTTCATTCCATTGAGTGAGCACGGACCACTTTCTAAACTTCTGACAATAAATCTCTATCTCATCCTGACCCTGACACAGAGCCAGCAAATTTTTCTCTGCCTGATCCACCGAATTAGGTTCATCGTACAGCAATCCGAGCGCCAGGAAAAACGCATCAATATTACATAATGCAGGATCTCCTGGCGCAAGGGAAAATGCCCAGTCTTGAAGGTCGCCACGTAATAAAGAAATAATAATCCTAACTTGTTGAACTGGGTCACCAGAGGAGCGAGGTTTCAAAGCCAGAAACAGTTTGCAATTATTTTTGAAATTCAGAAACTTAGTTCTATCTCCAGAAAACAAATCAGGAATAGGAATTCTAGGTTCTAACATAGATTTCTGAACCATAATGTCTTGAATTTTTTGTACTCTTGCAGTGAGATTATCCACACAAGAAGACAGACCTTTAATGTCCATCACTACACCTGTGTCCTGAACCACCCAAATGTCTAGGGGAAAAAAAAGGCAAAACACAGTGCAAAGAAAAAAAAATGGTCTCAGAACTTCTTTTTTCCCTCTATTGAGAAGCATTAGTACTTTGGGCCTCCAGTACTGTTATGAATAGGTAATTCAGAACCACAATGGACCTTGAAGTTCAGAGCACACAAAGTGACATGACAATAACCAAAAGACATAGGACGAGCTCTGAGACGTGGGAACTCTGCTGACCGCAATTCCTAATCCTATCCAACCACACTAGAGGCAGCCGTGGATTGCGCCTAACGCTCCCTATGCAACTCGGCACAGCCTGAGAAACTAGCTAGGCCTAAGAAGGAAAAATAAGCCAACCTTGCCTCAGAGAAATACCCCAAAGGAAAAGGCAGCCCCCCACATATAATGACTGTGAGTTGAGATGAAAATACAAACGCAGAGATGAAATACATTTAGCAAAGTGAGGCCCAACTTACTGAACAGACCAAGGATAGAAAAGATTGCTTTGCGGTCAACACAAAACCCTACAAACAACCACGCAGAGGGGCAAAAAGACCATCCGCACCGACTAACGGTACGGAGGTGCTCCCTCTGCGTCCCAGAGCTTCCAGCAAGCAAGAAAAACCAATTAAGCAAGCTGGACAGAAAAAATAGCAAACAAAAATAACACAAGCAAAACTTAGCTTATGCAGGAAGACAGGCCACAGGAACGATTCAGCAGGAAGCAAGACCAATACTAGAACATTGACTGGAGGCCAGGAGCAAAGCACTAGGTGGAGTTAAATAGAGCAGCACCTAACGACTTCACCACTCACCTGAGGAAGGAAACTCAGAAGCCGCAGTACCACTTGTGACCACAGGAGGGAGCTCTGCCACAGAATTCACAACAGTCGTCCAATGTTGATCCAAACAGAAATTCCCCTTCGCAAGGTATTGAGCATAGCTTGGTCTTTGTTTGCAGGTCCCCCGGCCAGCACTTTAGCCACAGGGCACGTCTTGCGGCGTTTGAGAAAGAAGCCGACCTGGCTGCTAATCTCGCTGAGTCCACCGAAGCGTCTGCGAAAAAGGCTGCCGCCCCTTTCATCATGGACACTGACTTTTGTATTGTTTCTCTTGAAACTTTCTCCTTTAGTTGGGAATCCAAATGCTCAAGCCACACCATTAAAGCATGGGCCGTGCAGGTGGCTGCGATGGCTGGTTTTAGACCACCTCCTGCTGCTTCCCAGGAGTTTTTTAAGAAAGTGTCTGCTTTTTTGTCCATCGGATCCTTTAGAGTGCCCATGTCCTCGAAGGGCAGGGTGAATTTTTTAGAGGCCTTTGCTATGGCCATATCCAGTTTGGGTGCCTTGCTCCAGGATGAGCAGGCTGGGTCGTCGAACGGGTACTTTCTCTTGGGAGTCAAGAGAACTTTTTTATCCGGTTTCTTCCATTCTTTCTTGATCAAAGAATGAATTTTCTCGTTTATTGGAAATACTCTTCTTTTCTTTTGTTCTAGTCCGCTGAACATTATGTCCTGTGCTGTTCTTTTAGGACGTTCGTCTACCAGACCCATGGTTGTTCTGATGGCCTTTACCAGTGCGTCTGTCTCTTCGATGGGGAAACAACTGCGTCCCCCCTCTGACGATAGTGAAGAGGTCTCGGATGTCGATGAATCGTTAAAGTCAGATGTTTCATTTTCTGATTCGTCTATACTAGACTCGGGAGACTTATGACTTGATCTATGTTTCTGCCTCGGAATTTTAATGCCTTTGAGGGCACTCTCCACTTGATTTTTTATTAGTGTTTTCAGCTCTGATGCGAACGCCGGAGATTCCTCCTGAATGGTTTTTTCTATGCAGGACCCGCATAGCTTTTTTTCCCATGAGGAAGGAAGTTCTTCCGAACATATCGCACACACTTTGTGCTTTGATTTGCCTGTGCATTTTCTTCCCTAGGAGAAAAAGTAGTCTCGTATTACATTATTACTTTCACGTAGATCACTCACCCCTTACGACTAAGAGATACCGTCTCTGGCCTCGGGACTGTATCCACTGGATTTGTCGCCGGCCGCGTATTTTTCCCAGAGACTCGGCTGCGTTGTGACCCTGAGCGTCCGCTGCTGCTGCGCTGCTGGAAGCGTTTTCCTTGCGCTGATGCTGTGAGCGCGGGTACCGCAGTACTTGCTCAGGTGACGATTGTGCACTCCTGTACCTCTTGCTGCTCTTTACCACTCATAGTGGGTCCGCTCTGCGTTTTCAGTAAAGAGAGGGTTTTCCAGGCTTCCCCCTCAGGAAACGCTGTTTTTAAACTTGCCGCCGGCAGAAGCGGCCATCTGCGCATGCGCGCGCGTCACTTCCGGTTCACGGCACAGGCGCCCTATAGGGAGGATATTATCGGGGACGCCTGTGCGCGCGTTCTATCGTTCCGCCCCCGTCCTGCTGCCCCCGCACTTCCGGTTTGGGCGGCGGTGTCCAGCGGTGTCATGAGCGCTTTTGCGCGCTCTAGCGCCCGCCATGGTAGCGTAGCCGCCGCTACCTCCATGTACCGATTAGCGGTACAGAGGCTGTATCGGTGACCGCCATCACCTGCCTCTTTCCTCCCTTTTTTTTTTTTTTCCCCCACGGGGAAGGCAGGCTCGATCCTCTTCACTGCCTCCCCCTGCTACACTCACCCATAGGGCCCGCCGACCCCAGCGGTGGTGCTTCAGGGTCGGAAGAAAAGGGGGGAGAAAACCTGCTGGACCCAGCCGTGACAGGGCGCCCCCTGTCAGGAACCGACCGGCCAGCTCCCTGGAATCCCACGAAGAATCCTTCAGGTACGTGCTGTAGGTTCCCCGTCAGGGACAGGAAACCAACTGATGTGGGAGAGAGGTACGCCCTTTTTCATCTGTAGGTTTCCTGTCCCTGGGGGCGGACCCCTCTCTCCGTGGTGCCATCATGGGGATAGAGAAATAGGAATTTTGGTAAAGCGCATCATTGTACTGTCCACCAAAAACAGAATAAGGCCTACAAAGAAAAGAACACAGTACCTACAGTCAAACATGGCAAAGATTCAAAGATGTTTGTTTATTTACTGCCTCTGGCACTGGGTGCCTTTACTGTGTGCAAGTCACCAGAAAGCTGGGTTTGGTCCTAGGTCATGGGTCTTCCAGCAGGACAATGACCACAGACATACTTTAACCCAGAAATGGATGGAAACAATGTGTTGGAAAGTTCTGAAGTGGCCAGCAATAAGTCCAGATCTAAATCCATTGGACACCTGTAAAGAGATCTTAAAATTGGTGTTGGGAGAAGGCACCCTTCAAATATGAAATGGAAGCTTGTTAATCATTACAGGAAGTGATTAACTGCAGTTATTTCTTCCAAAGGGTATACAACCAAATATTAATATGATGAGGGAGCCAACAATTTTGTCCAGTCCATTTTTGGGGCTTGTTTAAAATTATGTCCAATTTGCCTTTCTCAGTTTTTTTCTGTTGTTCCAATGCACACATAGGAAATAAACATTTGTATAACCAAACACGTGTATTTGCTATAACTTTCTGGGAGAAATACTTCATGTTCTGGAACAATTTCAAGGGTGCCAACACTTTCAGCCATGATATATGTATATGCCTATAGAGCTGCAGTTTGGGTCTGGAGACCCGTGGCCTGTTCACATATCACAGTAAGGCTGCCGTCACACTAGCAGTGTTTGGTCAGTATTTTACATCAGTATTTGTAAGCCAAAACCAGGAGTGGGTGATAAATACAGAAGTGGTGAAGTGTTTCTATTATACTTTTCCTCTATTTGTTCCACTCCTGGTTTTGGCTTACAAATACTGATGTAAAATACTGACCAAATACTGCTAGTGTGATGGCAGCCTAAGGATCTGGACCGTGAAATTCAGATGCTTGAATCTCCCCTAACTCTGGTTCCTTTCTGCTAGACATTCACATAGGACCAGTGCAGGAAATGTGGAGGACGTAGGCTTGAGATACTGCAATTATAATTAGATCAGTGAATGAACAAATTACACTAATTAAGTAAACATTCACACATCACAGAACAATGCCAAAACAATTACACTTCACGGATATCAGTCTAGGTATGAAACATGAGTGTGTTACCTGCTTTTATGCAAATGGGGAGGCAACAAAAAGACAACCCCCAAAAAGTGAATGGTTTTGCAAGTGTGGCCACGGACAATTACTTTCCTTATCGTTTCTAACCATTTCTTCTACCGTTAGGGGTTTTACTAGTTTTCTTGTCATTACTAGTAGTACAAGGTGCTACCTGTAACCCATTTAGGTGGCACAGGTTGTCCAGCTTCTTCAGGATGGCATATGCCATGACAACATTTGCTTTGTCTTTCAATCTCAAAAGCATGGAGCAGATGCCAGGACAGGAGCCATCACTCTAGGAGACCTGGAGAAGAGTATCAACTATGCAGCTTAACCTATATCTGCTCCTTCATGCGCAGAAAAATAGTACTGCTAGAACCCTAGGCCTACTTGTGTGTGTTTCTGACTAATCTGTCAGAATAAATTCCAGGAGGGTGGCGTGAGGGTCTGACGTCGTGTAGTGGGACTTGTACTTACAGTCATCACTGTGCAACTCAATAGGCATTCGTCAGAGAACACCAGAATTGGCAGGTCAACCATTGGCACTTTATTCCCTTCACAGATGAGGGCAGATTTATACCGGGCATGTGAAAGTCTGGAGACACCATAGTGAACGCTAAACTGCAACAACATTCAGCATGACCATTTGTTGTTGGGTCTGTGGTGGTCTCAAGAATCATCTCTCTGAAGGGCTGTACAAAGCTTCCATGTAACAGACGATGTCCTGGCCAATGCCAGGCCTTATGAGGCCAGAGAGTGTACCCATTTTTTTATGATAAAAGGCATTGATGCTGTTTACATTCATCAGATAAGAAATCAGTCGATAACCTCTGTGACATTTTGTATCGGAGCATCTGACACAACCAAGTAGCATCACTGACTGTCCAGGATCTCACCAATGCCCTGATCTAGGACTGGGAGGAGACCGACAAGGACGCCATACATCATCACACCATGAAAATGTCCAGAAATTAATGGGAGGAAAAAGAAGGGGGCAGATATATTCTGGGGGGCCGCAATGGAGGAGACAAGCCTATTTGTAAGAGGATACGTTTAATTGCATCATTAATGGAACTGGTGAATAGACTGGTCTCCATCGCAGCGTCCAGAACATATCTGCCCTCTTCTTTTTCCTTCTGAAAGGTTTCTCCCACTCCTGCCAAGGAGGATGTGGAGCAAGTGGTTGGTGCAGCAGCTGATCGGGGAAAACAACCATCATATACCTCCTCCAAAAGTGTGCTTGCTCAGTACAGCGATGCAGCTCCTGCCTGGTGATGGACAGTGCGGCAGCTGATCAGAAGAATCCTCCATTTTGTAGCCTACAGCAATCTTCTGCCTGTCCAGCCCTATGATTGAAGGTGAGCAATACATGGATCTTGTCCTTATGCGGTTGCCAATTCACACAGGGAGCACTTTACTCTCCCACAAATGGTCGGGAGTACATACAGACACGTGGGTGCCAAACACACTGAATCAAGTCAAATTATCATGATGTTCACCCAAATTAGATTCTGCTGTAATTTTTTTTTTTTTTTTGGGAGGGGGGGAGAGAGGTGCGCGTTCTGGAATCCAGCTCTCTTAAGAACAAAATGTATCGGTAAAGATTTTCAATTTGATGCTTTCATTTTATTAGAGCAGCATACATACAGGTTCTACCTGGTAAGCTCAGAACAGGGGTGACTGAGCTGTACCTATTTTAGGATATAAGGAGGAATGATTTAGTCTTTCTTGGGGTCTCTTAGTTTTCCTGCCATGTCAAAATCTGCTATTCAGAAAGAGGTAGGACACACATACAGAAACATATTAAGATAAAAGATGCCAATACTGCACAGAGAAACATTCCTTGTCCCTACAAGGACTATATCTGTAGAAGCCTGTGAGCCCAATGGGCGCTAAGTGAATGATGAAAAACTGAACTTTCTTACATAGAACACAGGATTCAAACATGGCCAATGTTTCCCATGTGTGAATAAGCCTGAACAAGGGCAGAACCAGCCAAACTTTAAATAAGATATGTCCAAAGCGGCTCTCTAGGTTACGAAAGTGGACACACTACATTTTCGTATACAATCCGAAGGTGGCAGCTTATCCTGGAGAAAACCTATACTAAACCTTCAAGAAGCAGGGCATATGACACCATTTCCCAAAAAGCAAAGGCATTTGTAAGGACATACCGCAGTGTAACAGTACGGCCTGGCAAGCAATTTTATTAGACAAAGAATAATCTTTAAAAACAAAAACAAAGAAAAACAAAAGAAATTCCTTTAATGCAAACCAAAATAAGCAGGTGGAGAAAATGCTGCAAATTAAGAATGCTTTAAAACACCCTTGAAATAGAGTGTATTTTGCTACTTTATTTTTATCAATTAAGTGAAAGAACAAAAAACAAATCAATATTTTGTGTCACTGCCCTTTGTGTCTTCAAAACAATATCAGTTCTTCTCAGTATATACAATGTGTTAAACAAGGCAGGCACCATTGGATATTGGAGAAAAGAAATTTATTTTAGGATGGCATGATAACATGAGAAACTATGGCAGGGTTTTACGCAGCTTTTCTTTCTGGTTTAGAACATTTCTTTAAAAAAAATGCTGTGGCCCACAGAACTGGTATGATGTGAACCATCCTCTTACACACGGTCCTTCAGCAAGAACTTGCCCCAATATCGGCCCTTGTAATGCAGGTCATAAGGACTAAGATATTTCCGACAACCCATCATGTTACGAGTCACCAGACGCTCAAAAGTCCATGGGTTCTGGTTGTTTCTCTGCCGCTCCTCCAGTTCTTCCTGCAGCTGTTTCAAGGATTCACGGCTAACGGCCATCGCTTTGAATGGAAGCTTCTTGGCTACTTGCGTTAGTACAGGCAAAACCTCCGCAAATTCACAGCGTCCTCCCACCTCCAAAATGAGCTGCTCTGCTTTCACTGGGGTGACATAATGGTCCACTGCACCTTTTCCACCCCCCATGCGTTGGCCAAGTCCTTTGCGTGTGATGGGTTTGTGAGGAGCTTCTATCAACCAGCTGCTGAAAGTTGTGCGGGGGTCAAATTTACGATTTAAAGTCAAACGCATCATTTCAAAGTGACCCCAATGTAAGTATCCTCCTCCCAAAGCCTGTACAAAAGTAAAAAAACAGACCAAAATCAACACAATTGTTAAAAATAAGTATCCAGGTTAGTAGCAGAGAGTAGTATGTCCGGAGGTCACCGTAAAGACCTAGTATGAGAGCTTTAAGATTCACAATAGAGGAGCGCAAATCAATGATGTCATGTGGACCACATGAAACAGCCATTACCGCATTTTTCAGACTATAAGACGCTCCTAGGTTTTAGAGACGGAAATAAGAAAAAAATTGAAGCAAAAAATGTGGTCAATTCTGTAGTTAATACCCTCCAGCCGGGCGTGCACGCCCCCCCCTCCCCATCCTGGTGTGCACAGCCCTCCCCCCCCCACATCCCCATCCTGGTGTGCACGGCCCTCCCCCCCTCATCCCCATCCTGGTGTGCACGGCCCCCCTCATCCTCTGCCTGGTAGGCACGGTCACCCTCATCTCTAGCCTGGTATGCAGGACCCCCATCTCCGTGTTCTGGTATGATTGGCCCCATCCTTTTATGCATGACCTCCATCAGAAAAACATAAAAAAACAAAAACCATTATACTTTCCTTCCTGCGCTCCCTCGCAGCGTCTTGTTCAGATGCCAGCAGCTAATTTATGCTTGTAAGCAGCGATTGGCAGGGACATCATGCGCTGCTTACAAGCCGAGGACAGCTGCCGGAGTAGTCACTGCTCCCCACGCCGAGACTATGTGCATGGAGAGCAGTGAGTATTCATTGCTCTTTAATAGCGAGCACATTGTTAACCGCAGCTGCAGGGCGTTCACCTGTGCAGCTACTAAAGGGAATGACTATTCGTTGCATTCCACGCCTATGGGAGTGGAGAGCAGTGAATATTCATTGCCTTAAGTAGCGGGCACACGCAAAAGCCTGGAAGCTTCAAGAAGCCAGCGGCTGTGGCTAACAGCGTGTCCACTATTAAAAAGAAATGAATATTCACTGCCCTAAATTGCCCATGGGTGTGGAATGCAGTGAATATTCGGTTCTCTTTAGTAGCGGGCACAGGAGTTAGCTGCAGCAGACAGCTCCTGCCTCCTGTGACCCGCTACTCTGCTGCTCCCCCACCACAGCCAAACAGGTACTCAAATTTTCCTCCACATTTTTGGAGGAAGAAAAGTGTGTCTTACAGTCAGAAAAAAATACAATATTTATGGTTTTATTACAAAACTCTAAGATTCAGCCACAGCAGGAACAGACCCAAAGTTTACATTTATTTTTTTTTTATATCAGGGTTTGGTGGTATTCACAATATTACAGGGTATTACTATACTGAAGCCTCAACTTTGCACCATCAGGAACCCGTGGTCAGTGTGAAGAGATCTGCAAGCAAGACAAGAAGGTGTCAACCGGTCTAATGACTCAAAGTCCTGTCCTGGTATATAGGCTCTTCCCAGCCTGCTGGTGCCCTGTACTGAGTGGCTACTCAGAAGAGCCCACTGGGCTCGTCTTGGACTACAGAAGTCAGAGTTTTGTCAGCATCCAGGACCTTCCATACTTCTTTAACACTTGCCCATATCCCGTAACAGCTACCGACATACAGTATGAAATACACACTGCTTATCAACTGAAGTCTCATGGACAAGTGAGAAGGCGGATGACGGACAGATCTTGGTCACATGATCCTCTGTCAACCCCTTTAAACAAGAAACACAGAGCAGAGCAATAATTCATGTTACCAACATAAGAGCTGGTCATAGATTAAGATTATTCATTACTTTGAAATACAGATAAGATTTTCTCACCAAAATGCCATACTGTCCTTCCTTGAACTCCCTCCCCACCAAGGCTGGACCACGAATGTCCTTTAAACTCCTTGGAACCTTCACGACTTTAACGATATCTGGGACTTTATTCATAAAGCGCAGTTTGGGTCGTTCCTTCATACTGATACCTGAGAACATGGAAACAAGCAAGTCTGTGAATTACTACATCTGTCATGTGTGTATTTATATGGAGAGCGCCTATACTCCACACAGGGACAGAACCGCATCAATGAATTGGCTCGGATCACTGCTGCACAACACAGCTGGCACCTGCCATGTATAGAGCAGGCTCAGCTTCACACAGTCCTTAGTACACTGTACTCACTGCTAAAGTCTGGGGGAGGCTCATAGGAGCGGAGTCCAGCCGTACCACTCTTATATGGACTCGACACACAACCTGTAGAGGGGGAAGGAAACAACACAGGATCAATTAGTGCAACACAAAAGATACACATACTGCACAAATCACTAGTCAGCCACAGAAATGTGTGATCAGTAACACAAAATGGGGGGGCTCTCAAGAAAAAGTACATTAAAGGGATAGTGGTGCCAAAGCCAACCCTGCCCATGACCTGTGAGAGCAGCCGATGTGGCCCACCCCTGTATTACACGTTAGACCTTCTTCTCCACGCTGGTATTTTAAACATGACACTGTCTACTCCGCCGCACCACATATACTAGTGCCTATCTGACAGGGCCCCCAACTCCAGATGAAGGGGACCTACCACTAACAATCACACAATTGGTATGAGGATCTATGGAAACATATGTTTATCACACACCTAACCTGCTGCAGAACCTCATTAACTATTGAAAGAAGAAACTTCAGGTCATGTCACCAGTGTCTGGTATAAGATTAGTCTCAGATCTGGGCTCTTGTGACAGAATCACAAATAGGGATAGATCACTGTATGCATGCCTGAAGGTCGCGAGAGCAGGAGCCCACAGCCGGCGCTGACGTGATCTGGGACAAGACTGTGCAACGCTGCCCACAACTGGGGCGGTGACCCACCATATGCCCATAGCTTCTTCCCTGTATTGCGTGTGGCTTTCCAGAAGTGCCCGCCAGTGCCCCGTGTTGTGTAGCTACTCAGAAATGTTTGCCAGTGCCCCGTGCTATATGTGGCTATTCAGAAGTGCCGGCCCTGTGCTCCACGCTATATGTGGCTAATCAGAAGTGCCGGCCCTGTGCTCCGTGCCATATGCGGCTAATCAGAAGTGCCCGCCCTGTGCTCCACGCTATATGCGGCTAATCAGAAGTGCCCGCCCTGTGCTCCACGCTATATGCGGCTAATCAGAAGTGCCCGCCCTGTGCTCCACGCTATATGCGGCTAATCAGAAGTGCCCGCCCTGTGCTCCACGCTATATGCGGCTAATCAGAAGTGCCCGCCAGTGCTCCATGCTATATGTGGCTAATCAGGAGTGCCCGCCCTGTGCTCGGTGCTATATGTGGCTGCTGGGCTTATCCTGGACTTCTGTGGCATAGAAGAGCACAGTTTGTCAGCTTTCCCACCCTCATACCCCCCTGACTCTTGTCCATACCCTTTGAGAACTACTGACAATCTAACACACAGCACACCATTAGTCACAGCTCATATCTTCCTTTATGCAGAGATGTAAAATGTCCCCTAACCCTTCATATAATGTGCTATCAGCATTATCAGTACCAAGGCAGGATATACCACATAACGTGCCACACAATGTGACGTCCCATACACAGGCGCCATTATGTCAGAGCTACACTACATACCGACAACGTTACATCTGTCTCCGAGAAAATGGCCGCCAGGGGAGCTGGGGCAGCGTTCTGAGGACACGCAGCACGGCACAGGTAGGCCTCTAGTGACAAACCAGCTTTACCGACAGCCGCGTATATCCCCATGTACAAGGCTGAAAATGCACAGGGTGAAATGTATGTACCGGTGATACCCACCTGTCAGCAGGAGGCGACAGTGCCCGGCCATCCGACTCCAGAGAGACAGCGCCATAGTCGGTCAGTCTGGGAGCTGAGAGGAAACGGCACTCTAGTCACAAGCACGCCTCCATCTTCCCCGGATGTGACGTCACGGAGCGGTACTTCGATCAAGGTCACCTCATCCATTGCACAACGCTGCCACCTACTGGTGAACAAAACATTTGCAGTTATATTCAATGTAATCTGTACAACACTGCCACCTACTGGTGAGCAGAACATCAGCAAGTATATGCAATGTAATCCTTACAACGTTGTCACCCAGGGCAATGACGATGGGGAGGGTAGACAGCTGCATAAGACTCAACTGACTGGCAGGTAAAAAAAAAAAATCACTGGCAGTGTTGTGCAGGCGTTCACCTGGCACCTTCCTCCGGCCGCTGGCATTCAGCACACAGATGGCCAGGGTGCAGGCACAGGCGAGCAGGCCGCAGCGGCTGTCATTCCCTCTTTGCACTCAATTGAATTTGCATCTTTAATAGTGATGAGCGAATATACTCATTGCTCGGGGTTTCCCCAAGCACGCTCGTGTGATCTCCAAGTATTTGTGACTGCTCGGAGATTTAGTTTTTGTTGGCCTCAGCTGCATGATTTACGGCTGCTTGCCAGCCTGAGTACATGTGGGGGTTGCCTGGTTGTTAGAGAATCCCCACATATATTCAGTCTGTCTAGCAGCCGTAAATCATGCAGCTGCATCAACAAAAACTAAATCTCTAAGCACTAACAAATACTCAGAGACCCCCCGAGCAACGAGTATAATCGCTCATCACTAATCTTTAACCCCTTTCTGACATTAGACGTACTATCCCGTCGAGGTGGGGTGGGCCCCTATGACCACCGACGAGATAGTACGTCATATGCAATCGGCAGCGCTCACTGGGGGAGCGCCGCCGATCGCGGCCGGGTGTCAGCTACCTATCGCAGCTGACATCCGGCACTATGTGCCAGGAGCGGTCACGGACCACCCCCGGCACATTAACCCCCGGCACACCGCGATCAAAGATGATCGCGATGTGCCGGCGGTACAGGGAAGCATCGCGCAGGGAGGGGGCTCCCTGCGGGCTTCCCTGAGCCCCCCCCCGCAGCAACGCGATGTCTCTTACCTCCCTCCCTGCCTGCTCCAGCCCCGGATCCAAGATGGCCACGGATCCGGGTCCTGCAGGGAGGGAGGTGGCTTCACAGAGCCTGCTCAGAGCAGGCACTGTGAAGCCTGCAGTGCTGCATGTCAGATCGGTGATCTGACAGAGTGCTGTGCAAACTGTCAGATCATCGATCTGTGATGTCCCCCCCGGGACAAAATAAAAAAGTAAAAAAAAATTTTTCCAAATGTGTAAAAAAAAAAAATTAAAAAAATATTCCTAAATAATGAAAAAAAAAAAATATTATTCCCATAAATACATTTCTTCATCTAAATAAAAAAAAAAAAACAATAAAAGTACATATATTTAGTATCGCCGCGTCCGTAACGACCCGACCTATAAAACTGGCCCACTAGTTAACCCCTTCAGTAAACACCGTAAGAAAAAAAAAACCCCGCAAAAAACGTTTTATTATCATACCGACGAACAAAAAGTGGAATAACACGCGATCAAAACGACAGATATCAATAACCTTGGTACCGCTGAAAACGTCATCTTGTCCCGCAAAAAACGAGCCACCAAACAGCATCATCAGCAAAAAAATAAAAAAGTTATAGTCCTGAGAATAAAACGATGCAAAAATAATTATTTTTTCTGTAAAATAGTTTTTATCGCATAAAAGCGCCAAAACATAAAAAAATGATATAAATGAGGTATCGCTGTAATCGTACTGACCCGAAGAATAAAACTGCTTTATCTATTTTACTAAATGCGGAACGGTATAAACGCCTCCCCCAAAAGAAATTCATGAATAGCTGGTTTTTGGTCATTCTTCCTCACAAAAATTGGAATAAAAAGCGATCAAAAAATGTCACGTGCCCAAAAATGTTACCAATAAAAACGTCAACTCGTCCCACAAAAAACAAGACCTCACATGACTCTGTGGACCAAAATATGGAAAAATTATAGCTCTCAAAATGTGGTAACGCAAAAAATATTTTTTGCAATAAAAAGCGTCTTTCAGTGTGTGACGGCTGCCAATCATAAAAATCCGCTAAAAACCCACTATAAAAGTAAATCAAACCCCCCTTCATCACCCCCTTAGTTAGGGAAAAATTAAAAAAAATGTATTTATTTCCATTTTCCCCTTAGGGCTAGGGTTAGGGCTAGGTTATAGGGCTAGGGTTAGGGCTACGGTTAGGGTTAGGGTTAGGGCTAGGGCTAGGGTTAGGGTTGGGGCTACAGTTAGGGTTGGGGCTAAAGTTAGGGTTGGGGTTTAGATTACATTTACAGTTGGGAATAGGGTTGGGGTTAGGGGTGTGTCAGGGTTAGAGGTGTGGTTAGGGTTACCGTTGGGATTAGGGTTAGGGGTATGTTTGGATTAGGGTTTCAGTTATAATTGGGGGGGTTTCCACTGTTTAGGCACATCAGGGGCTCTCCAAACACGACATGGCGTCCGATCTCAATTCCAGCCAATTCTGCGTTGAAAAAGTAAAACAGTGCTTCTTCTCTTCCGAGCTCTCCCGTGTGCCCAAACAAGGGTTTACCCCAACATATGGGGTATCAGCGTACTCAGGACAAACAGGACAACAACTTTTGGGGTCTAATTTCTCCTGTTACCCTTGGGAAAATACAAAACTGGGGGCTAAAAAATAATTTTTGTGGGAAAAAAAAAGATTTTTTATTTTCACGGCTCTGCGTTACAAACTGTAGTGAAACACTTGGGGGTTCAAAGTTCTCACAACACATCTAGATGAGTTCCCTGGGGGGTCTAGTTTCCAATATGGTGTCACTTGTGCGGGGTTTCTACTGTTCAGGTACATTAGGGGCTCTGCAAACGCAATGTGACACCTGCAGACCATTCCATCTAAGTCTGCATTCCAAATGGAGCTCCTTCCCTTCCGAGCCCTGCCATGCTCCCAAACAGTAGTTCCCCCCCACTTATGGAGTATCAGCGCACTCAGGACAAATTGGGCAACAAATTTTGGGGTCCAATTTCTCCTGTTACCCTCAGGAAAATACAAAACTTGGGGATAAAAAAATAATTTTTGTGGGAAAAATTTTTGTTTTATTTTTACGGCTCTGCATTATAAACTTCTGTGAAGACCTTGGTGGGTCAAAGCGCTCAAAACCCATCTAAATAAGTTCCTTAGGGGGTCTACTTTCCAAAATGGTGTCACTTGTGGGGGGTTTCAATGTTTAGGCACATCAGTGGCTCTCCAAACGCAACATGGCGTCCCATCTCAATTCCTGTCAATTTTGCATTGAAAAGTCAAACGGCGCTCCTTCCCTTCCGAGCTCTCCCATGTGCCCAAACAGTGGTTTACCCCCACATATGGGGTATCACCGTACTCAGGACAAATTGTACAACAACTTTTGGGGTCCATTTTCTCCTGTTACCCTTGGTAAAATAAAACAAATTGGAGCTGAAATACATTTTTTGTGAAAAAGGTTAAATGTTCATTTTTATTTAAACATTCCAAAAATTCCTGTGAAGCACCAGAAGGGTTAATAAACTTCTTGAATATGGTTTTGAGCACCATGAGGGGTGCAGTTTTTAGAATGGTGTCACACTTGGGTATTTTCTATCATATAGACCCCTCAAAATGACTTCAAATGAGATGTGGTCCCTAAAAAAAAATGGTGTTGTAAAAATGAGAAATTGCTGGTCAACTTTTAACCCTTATAACTCCCTAACAAAAAAAATGTTGGTTCCAAAATTGTGCTGATATAAAGTAGACATGTGAGAAATGTTACTTATTAAGTATTTTGTGTGACATATCTCTGTGATTTAATTGCATAAAAATTCAAATTTGGAAAATTGCGAAATTTTCATAATTTTCGCCAAATTTCCTTTTTTTTCACAAATAAACGCAGGTACTATCATAGAATTTTTGCCACTATCATGAAGTACAATATGTCACGAGAGAACAATGTCAGAATCACTGGGATCCGTTGAAGGGTTCCAGAGTTATAACCTCATAAAGGGACAGTGGTCAGAATTGTAAAAATTGGCCCGGTCATTAACGTTCAAACCACCCTTGGGGGTAAAGGGGTTAACCTACAAACAACATTAATGTGAGCGCTAATCAGATCCTAACGCCAGCCGGACACAGGCTACTGCTGGCGTGCAGCGGCACCATGCAGGGAACGTCAGGCGGTGCGATGGCATCACTACATAGCGCCACCCAGTGCCTACTGCTAGTCATGATACAAGATGAGATGGAGGCTGCGATGGTCAGGGAGCCTGGATTAGATGAGTATGAGGTTTTTTTTTTTTTTAATTTTTCTTATATTATTTGGCCTTTCTATGGGGGCTGTGGGAACATCATATTACATTGGGGACATTATAAGGGGCTGTGGGGACACCATATTATATGGGGAGCATTATACTGAGGGCTGTAATGAGCATATTGTATAGGAAGCTATTGGAGACTTTATATTGGGGGCTGTGGTGACCATACTGTATTGTGGGCTGTTAGGGGACATATATTGGGGTCTGAGCGGACCACACTGTATTGGGACTGTTAGGGACCTTTTAAGGAGGGGTGAGGTGGCCATACTGTATTGGAGGTTGTTGGGGATCTTATATTGGGGGCTATGGTGACCATAATGTATGGGGGCTGCACGGGACATTAAATTGGGGCTATGAAGATCATAGCGTATGCAGGGCGGTGGTGGACATCATAATGTATAGGTGACTGTGGGGGCCATAATACTGTATGGGGAGTGTGGGGGCCATCACACTGTGTGGGTGGCTATAGTGAACATCGTACTGCATAGAAGCAGCTGTGGTGGACATCATACTGTGTATTGGGGCTGTGGTGAATATTCTACTGCATTGGGGCTGTGGTGGACATTATACTGAATGAAGACAGTGGGGAATATAGTGCTACAGGGGGGCTGTGTTCCTGAGTTCAATCCCACTAAGAACAAAATCTGCAAAGAGTTTGTACAGTATGTTCTTCCCATCTTTGCGTGGGTTTCCTCCGGGTTCTTCAGTTTATTCCCACTCTCCAAAGACATACTGATAAGGAATCTAGATTGTCTGTCAGTCCCATTGAGGACAGCAATAAAAATGTACATAAAGTGCTGCATGATGGGATAGTGCTATATATACAAAGCATAATGAATAATAAATTTGTGGAAATGCCTGGGTCTCATCAGTACAGTGGTTCCTGTATAGCTGGCAACAACAACTCCCAGTATCTCCTTACCATTGTTAAGGACATACCAGGAGTTGTAGGCTCATGTGATACAATTGTATCTGTGGCTGACCTGACACTACAATTGATTGACGTGCTTTGTTCTTGTAGTTACGTACTTATGGTGGTTCTGAATACTCCACCAGAACCACCAACAGTACAGGAATACATCACCAGAAACATCATCAGTACATGACTACAGTGGGGCAAAAAAGTATTTAGTCAGTCAGCAATAGTGCAAGTTCCACCACTTAAAAAGATGAGAGGCGTCTGTAATTTACATCATAGGTAGACCTCAACTATGGAGACAAACTGAGAAAAAAAAATCCAGAAAATCACATTGTCTGTTTTTTTAACATTTTATTTGCATATTATGGTGGAAAATAAGTATTTGGTCAGAAACAAAATTTCATCTCAATACTTTGTAATATATCCTTTGTTGGCAATGACAGAGGTCAAACGTTTTCTGTAAGTCTTCACAAGGTTGCCACACACTGTTGTTGGTATGTTGGCCCATTCCTCCATGCAGATCTCCTCTAGAGCAGTGATGTTTTTGGCTTTTCGCTTGGCAACACGGACTTTCAACTCCCTCCAAAGGTTTTCTATAGGGTTGAGATCTGGAGACTGGCTAGGCCACTCCAGGACCTTGAAATGCTTCTTACGAAGCCACTCCTTCGTTGCCCTGGCGGTGTGCTTTGGATCATTGTCATGTTGAAAGACCCAGCCACGTTTCATCTTCAATGCCCTTGCTGATGGAAGGAGGTTTGCACTCAAAATCTCACGATACATGGCCCCATTCATTCTTTCATGTACCCGGATCAGTCGTCCAGGCCCCTTTGCAGAGAAACAGCCCCAAAACATGATGTTTCCACCACCATGCTTTACAGTAGGTATGGTGTTTGATGGATGCAACTCAGTATTCTTTTTCCTCCAAACACGACAAGTTGTGTTTCTACCAAACAGTTCCAGTTTGGTTTCATCAGACCATAGGACATTCTCCCAAACTCCTCTGGATCATCCAAATGCTGTCTAGCAAACTTCAGATGGGCCCGGACATGTACTGGCTTAAGCAGTGGGACACGTCTGGCACTGCAGGATCTGAGTCCATGGTGGCATAGTGTGTTACTTATGGTAGGCCTTGTTACATTGGTCCCAGCTCTCTGCAGTTCATTCACTAGGTCCCCCCGCGTGGTTCTAGGATTTTTGCTCACCGTTCTTGTGATCATTCTGACCCCACGGGGTGGGATTTTGCGTGGAGCCCCAGATCGAGGGAGATTATCAGTGGTCTTGTATGTCTTCCATTTTCTAATTATTGCTCCCACTGTTGATTTCTTCACTCCAAGCTGGTTGGCTATTTCAGATTCAGTCTTCCCAGCCTGGTGCAGGGCTACAATTTTGTTTCTGGTGTCCTTTGACAGCTCTTTGGTCTTCACCATAGTGGAGTTTGGAGTCAGACTGTTTGAGGGTGTGCACAGGTGTCTTTTTATACTGATAACAAGTTTAAACAGGTGCCATTACTACAGGTAATGAGTGGAGGAAAGAGGAGACTCTTAAAGAAGAAGTTACAGGTCTGTGAGAGCCAGAAATCTTGATTGTTTGTTTCTGACCAAATACTTATTTTCCACCATAATATGCAAATAAAATGTTAAAAAAACAGACAATGTGATTTTCTGGATTTTTTTTTCTCAGTTTGTCTCCCATAGTTGAGGTCTACCTATGATGTAAATTACAGACGCCTCTCATCTTTTTAAGTGGTGGAACTTGCACTATTGCTGACTGACTAAATACTTTTTTGCCCCACTGTATGTCACCTGAACCTCAATCAGTACAGGAATTCTGGAAAACAACCATCATCAGTTTTGTCACAAGCTGTCAAGTGCCATGAGATGTTTCCCTTTATAATGGGGTCTGTTTGGTTTCCATTAGGGTATTAATAAAATCCCAGAGTCTGTGATTAAAACCAAATGGCTCCCATTATAGTTCAGCTATATTAGACTCCATAACTGTCCTTCCTTGAGTTTGACATTTAAAATATAGGATGTCAAGAATGAATATTGCTATTATCTAAATGGTCCACAAGCAATGAGCGATTCCAATATCTAGCTGAAAAATTGCACCCCCATTAAACCTCACCCCAAAAGTACTCCACTCTTATGTTTTTTCTGGTATTATTGGTGAAAAAGGAAACCATTCTAGTGAATGTTAGGGGTCGAGTTCCCGCTTCTGCACAGGGGGAATCTCGGGCCATCTCCGCTGCAGTCTCCCATTCTTCTCCTGCCACAGTGGAGCCTGCTCAGCGGAGACGTTGGTCCCAGTGTCTTGCTCAGTCCCACTCTGTACAAAGCGTTACTGCTGCTTTTCCTGCTTCTGCCATTGAAGTCAGTGCTGGGCAGCGGCGAGCAGACGCTTCTGGGACTAAGTCCTGCTTTTCTCGTTCTGAGCATGCCCTGAGTAAGATCTCTCAGTGGAGATCGAGGGTCACATGGTCAGATACTGCAGCTAAGTCCATTGGTCCTTTCGGGAAGGTCCTTTAAGTGCTAGGACTAAGTTCTGCTTTGCACACACTGAGCAAGCCCAAGGCAAGATCTCTCAGTGGAGATTTAGGGTCACATGCTCAGGTATGGCAGTCTCTCATTGGTCCTTCTAGGAAGGTCTTTTACTTGCTGAAGCTATATAAGGCTCGCATGGCCGCACGGCCATGCGCTAGTATCAATTCATATATGTGCTTTGCGCCAGTGTGGTTATGCATGAGTGTTTTCAGGGACCCGGCTGAAATAAGCCCCTAGAATACCGGCACCTCCGGTGAGGAGATTGTATGAGTGTGTTCAGGGACCCGGCTGAAATAAGCCCCTAGAATACCGGCACCTCCGGTGAAGAGATTGTATGAGTGTGTTCAGGGACCCGGCTGAAATAAGCCCCTAGAATACATAACCACTGACTGCTATCAGCTTGGCAGTAAGCTTGTGCTCCTGTGACGCTAACAGGGCGCAGTGCTTTCCTCTCACGGCTGCTCTGTGGAGTAACAGAGCTAGTCTATACCGCCAAACAGTGCCACCATTCCCTAGCAGCAGGTTCCTCCTGCACGGTGGACCCCGGGCTGCGAACGCACCATTTATAATAAACATCTCTATTTTCTCGGTGCGTTCCGCTAGCCCTAACAGTGGATGTGGTCGTCAGAGCTTGTTACCCGATGCATCTGGAGGAGATGCCTTTTGGGTCCTGTTAACTTTCTGACCCATTCCTTTCCTTGGAGGGTGCCATTCCCCTCATCTGCCTAGGGCACCAAAATACCTTGTCCTGACCCCAATTGTTGTGAATTCTGTGGCTGAGTTCACTTCTGTGGTCACAAGTGGTATTGCAGTCTCTGGGCTTCCTCCCTCAGGTGTTTTGGTGAGCTCGTTGGCTGCCTTGCTATTTAGCTCCACCTGAGTCTGTCTTCCTTGCTCCTTGTCAATGTTCCAGTGTTGGATCTGAGCTACTGCATCTTTCCTTGGGCCTGCTGCTCTGCTAGATAAGTGCTTCTAGTTTGTTTTCTGTTTTTTCTGTCCAGCTTGCTATTAACTTTTGCTGGAAGCTCTGAGAAGCAAAGGGGTGCACCGCCGTGCTGTTAGTTCGGCACGGTGGGTCTTTTGCCCCTTTGCGTGGTTTTCGTTTTAGGGTTTTTTGTAGACTGCATAGTTCTCTTTGCTATCCTCGCTCTGTCTAGAATATCGGGCCTCACTTTGCTGAATCTATTTCATTCCTACGTTTGTCTTTTCATCTTGCTAACAGTCATTATATGTGGGGGGCTGCCTATTCCTTTGGGGTATTTCTCTGAGGTAAGTCAGGCTTGTATTTCTATCTTCAGGCTAGTCAGCTCCTCAGGCAGTGCCGAGTTGCATAGGTAGTTATAGGCGCAATCCACTGCTGCTTATAGTTGTGTGAGGATAGATCAGGTACTGCAGTCTACAGAGATTCCACGTCTCAGAGCTCGTCCTATTGTTTTTGGTTATTGCCAGATATCTGTATGTGCGCTGATTACTGCACGCTGTGTTGCCTGATTGCCAGCCATAACAGTACAAGGAGCCACACCAATGATTCCCAATAGAGGGAAAAAAGAAATCCTGACATCATTTTTTTTTCTTAGCTCTGTCTTCAGTCTTTTTTTTCCCCTAGACATTAGAGTGCTTCAGGACACAGCTGTGGACATGGATATTCAGGCTCTGTGCTCCTCAATGGATAATCTCGTTGTAAATGTACAAAAGATTCAAGATACTATTGATCAGAAATCGATGCTAGAACCAAGAATTCCGATTCCTGATTTGTTTTTTGGTGACAGAACTAAGTTCCTGAGCTTCAGAAATAATTGTAAGCTATTTTTGGCCTTGAAACCTCATTCTTCTGGTAATCCTATTCAACAGGTTTTGATTATTATTTCTTTTTTGCGCGGCGACCCACAGGACTGGGCGTTTTCTCTTGCACCAGGAGATTCTGCATTGAGTAATGTTGATGCATTTTTCCAGGCGCTGGGATTGCTTTACGATGAGCCTAATTCAGTGGATCAGGCTGAGAAAAATCTGCTGGCTTTATGCCAGGGTCAGGATGATGTAGAAGTATATTGTCAGAAATTTAGAAAGTGGTCAGTACTCACTCTGTGGAATGAATCTGCACTAGCGGCTTTGTTCAGAAAGGGTCTCTCTGAAGCTCTTAAGGATGTAATGGTGGGATTTCCTATGCCTGCTGGTTTGAATGAGTCTATGTCCTTGGCCATTCAGATCGGTCGTCGCTTGCGCGAGCGTAAATCTGTGCACCATCTGGCGGTATTGTCTGAGAGTAAACCTGAGCCTATGCAGTGCGACAGGACTATGACTAAAGTAGAACGGCAAGAACACAGACGTCTGAACAGACTGTGTTTCTATTGTGGTGATTCTACTCATGCTATTTCTAATTGTCCTAAACGCACTAGGCGGTTCGATAGCTCTGCCGTTATTGGTACTGTACAGTCCAAATTCCTTTTGTCCATTACCTTAATGTGCTCTTTGTCATCGTATTCTGTCATGGCATTTGTGGATTCAGGCGCTGCCCTGAATCTGATGGATTTGGATTATGCTAAACGTTGTGGATTTTTCTTGGAGCCTTTGCGGTGTCCTATTCCGTTGAGAGGAATTGATGCTACACCTTTGGCCAAGAATAAGCCTCAGTACTGGGCCCAGCTGACCATGTGCATGGCTCCTGCACATCAGGAAGTTATTCGCTTTCTGGTACTGCATAATTTGCATGATGTGGTCGTGTTGGGGTTGCCATGGCTACAAACCCATAATCCAGTATTGGATTGGAACTCTATGTCGGTAACCAGCTGGGGTTGTCAGGGAGTACATGGTGATGTTCCATTTTTGTCTATTTCGTCATCCATTCCTTCTGACATCCCAGAGTTCTTGTCGGACTTTCAGGATGTATTTGAAGAGTCCAAGTCTGATGCCCTACCTCCGCATAGGAATTGTGATTGTGCTATCGATTTGATTCCTGGTAGTAAATTCCCTAAGGGTCGTTTATTTAATTTGTCCGTACCTGAACACACCGCTATGCGCAGTTATGTGAAGGAGTCCCTGGAGAAGGGACATATTCGCCCATCGTCGTCACCATTGGGAGCAGGGTTCTTTTTTGTAGCCAAGAAGGATGGTTCGCTAAGACCGTGTATTGATTACCGCCTTCTTAATAAGATCACTGTTAAGTTTCAGTATCCCTTGCCATTGATTTCTGACTTGTTTGCTCGGATTAAGGGGGCTAGTTGGTTCACCAAGATAGATCTTCGTGGTGCGTATAATCTGGTGAGAATCAGGCAGGGAGATGAATGGAAAACGGCATTTAATACGCCCGAGGGTCATTTTGAGTATCTGGTGATGCCGTTCGGACTTGCCAATGCTCCATCTGTTTTTCAGTCTTTTATGCATGACATTTTCCGTGAGTATCTGGATAAATTCTTGATTGTTTACTTGGATGACATTTTGATCTTCTCAGATGATTGGGAGTCTCATGTGAAGCAAGTCAGAATGGTTTTCCAGGTACTGCGTGCTAATTCCTTGTTCGTGAAGGGATCAAAGTGTCTCTTCGGTGTGCAGAAAGTTTCATTTTTGGGGTTCATCTTTTCCCCTTCTACTATCGAGATGGATCCGGTTAAGGTTCAGGCCATCCAGGATTGGACTCAGCCGACATCTCTAAAAAGTCTGCAGAAATTCCTGGGCTTTGCTAATTTTTATCGTCGCTTCATCTGTAATTTTTCTAGCATTGCCAGACCATTGACCGATTTGACCAAGAAGGGTGCTGATTTGGTTAATTGGTCTTCTGCTGCCGTGGAAGCTTTTCAGGAGTTGAAGCGTCGTTTTTGCTGTGCCCCTGTGTTGTGTCAACCTGATGTTTCTCTTCCGTTCCAGGTCGAGGTTGATGCTTCTGAGATTGGTGCAGGGGCGGTTTTGTCACAGAGAGGTTCTGGTTGCTCAGTGTTCAAACCATGTGCTTTCTTTTCCAGGAAATTTTCTGCTGCTGAGCGTAATTATGATGTGGGCAACCGAGAGTTGCTGGCCATGAAGTGGGCATTCGAGGAGTGGCGTCATTGGCTTGAGGGTGCTAAGCATCGCGTGGTGGTTTTGACTGATCATAAGAACCTTACTTATCTTGAGTCTGCCAAGCGCTTGAATCCTAGACAGGCCCGTTGGTCGTTATTTTTTGCTCGTTTTGATTTTGTGATTTCATACCTTCCGGGCTCTAAAAATGTGAAGGCGGATGCTCTGTCTAGGAGTTTTGTTCCCGACTCTCCGGGGCTATCTGAGCCGGCGAGTATCCTCAAGGAAGGAGTCATTGTGTCTGCCATCTCCCCTGATTTGCGGAGAGTGTTGCAGAAATTTCAGGCTAATAAACCTGATCGTTGTCCGGCCGAGAAACTGTTCGTCCCTGATAGGTGGACTAGTAAAGTTATCTCTGAACTTCATTGTTCGGTGCTGGCCGGTCATCCAGGAATCTTTGGTACCAGGGAGTTGGTTGCTAGATCCTTCTGGTGGCCATCTCTGTCACGGGATGTGCGTGCTTTTGTGCAGTCCTGTGGAATTTGTGCTAGGGCTAAGCCCTGCTGTTCACGTGCCAGTGGGTTGCTTTTGCCCTTGCCGGTCCCGAAGAGGCCTTGGACACATATTTCGATGGATTTCATTTCTGACCTTCCCGTTTCTCAAAAAATGTCGGTCATTTGGGTGGTCTGTGATCGCTTTTCTAAAATGGTCCATCTGGTGCCCTTGGTTAAATTGCCTTCCTCCTCTGATTTGGTGCCTTTGTTCTTCCAGCATGTGGTTCGTTTACATGGCATTCCTGAGAATATTGTTTCTGACAGAGGTTCCCAGTTTGTCTCGAGGTTCTGGCGAGCCTTTTGTGGTAGGATGGGCATTGACCTATCTTTCTCCTCGGCCTTCCATCCTCAGACTAATGGCCAGACCGAACGAACCAATCAGACCTTGGAAACATATCTGAGATGTTTTGTTTCCGCTGACCAGGATGATTGGGTGTCATTTTTGCCGTTGGCTGAGTTCGCCCTTAATAATCGGGCCAGCTCGGCTACCTTGGTCTCTCCATTTTTCTGCAATTCTGGGTTCCATCCTCGTTTCTCTTCAGGACAGGTTGAGTCTTCGGACTGTCCTGGTGTGGATTCTGTGGTGGACAGGTTGCAGCAGATCTGGACTCAGGTGGTGGACAATTTGACCTTGTCCCAGGAGAAGGCTCAGCTTTTCGCTAATCGCAGACGCCGTGTGGGACCCCGACTTCGTGTTGGGGATCTGGTTTGGTTATCTTCTCGTCATATTCCTATGAAGGTTTCCTCTCCTAAATTTAAACCTCGTTTTATTGGTCCGTATAGGATTTCTGAGATTCTCAATCCGGTGTCTTTTCGTCTGACCCTCCCAGACTCCTTTTCCATACATAATGTATTCCATAGGTCGTTGTTGAGGAGATACGTGGCACCTATGGTTCCATCTGTGGAGCCTCCTGCCCCTGTTTTGGTGGAGGGGGAATTGGAGTATATTGTGGAGAAGATTTTGGATTCTTGTGTCTCTAGACGGAAACTCCAGTATCTGGTCAAATGGAAGGGTTATGCTCAGGAAGATAATTCCTGGGTTTTTGCCTCTGATGTCCATGCCCCAGATCTTGTTCGTGCCTTTCATGTGGCTCATCCTGGTCGGCCTGGGGGTTCTGGTGAGGGTTCGGTGACCCCTCCTCAAGGGGGGGGTACTGTTGTGAATTCTGTGGCTGAGTTCACTTCTGTGGTCACAAGTGGTATTGCAGTCTCTGGGCTTCCTCCCTCAGGTGTTTTGGTGAGCTCGTTGGCTGCCTTGCTATTTAGCTCCACCTGAGTCTGTCTTCCTTGCTCCTTGTCAATGTTCCAGTGTTGGATCTGAGCTACTGCATCTTTCCTTGGGCCTGCTGCTCTGCTAGATAAGTGCTTCTAGTTTGTTTTCTGTTTTTTCTGTCCAGCTTGCTATTGTCTTTTGCTGGAAGCTCTGAGAAGCAGAGGGGTGCACCGCCGTGCTGTTAGTTCGGCACGGTGGGTCTTTTGCCCCTTTGCGTGGTTTTCGTTTTAGGGTTTTTTGTAGACTGCATAGTTCTCTTTGCTATCCTCGCTCTGTCTAGAATATCGGGCCTCACTTTGCTGAATCTATTTCATTCCTACGTTTGTCTTTTCATCTTGCTAACAGTCATTATATGTGGGGGGCTGCCTATTCCTTTGGGGTATTTCTCTGAGGTAAGTCAGGCTTGTATTTCTATCTTCAGGCTAGTCAGCTCCTCAGGCAGTGCCGAGTTGCATAGGTAGTTGTTAGGCGCAATCCACTGCTGCTTATAGTTGTGTGAGGATAGATCAGGTACTGCAGTCTACAGAGATTCCACGTCTCAGAGCTCGTCCTATTGTTTTTGGTTATTGCCAGATCTCTGTATGTGCGCTGATTACTGCACGCTGTGTTGCCTGATTGCCAGCCATAACACCCAATGCCACAAACTGGTGAACAGAACAGACACCAATAGAAACAATTGGTCAGGGTACAAAAAGTATATATAATCAGTGACGATCTATTAATCATGTAGTACACCATCTAATGCTGCAGCGAAATAAGGTTCTGCAAGAAAAAGAAAAACAATGTGTGATGAACAATAAAATGAGTAAATATTTATTAAATACAAATGTTAAAAATGTACAAAGATATTTATTAGTCCAGAAAAAGAAAAATAATAATGTGAAAGCCAGTAGATGGCACTCCACCACAAAGGAAAGGAATTTGCACTGCTCAAAAAAATAAAGGGAACACACGACAGAATATAACTCCAAGTAAATCAAACTTCTGTGAAATCAAACTGTCCACTCAGGAAGCAACACTGAATCAATTTCACATGCTGTTGTGCAAATGGAATAGACAACAGATGGAAATTATTAGCAATTATCAAGACACACTCAATAAAGGAGTGGTTCTGCAGGTGGGGACCACAGACTACATCTCAGTACCAATGCTTTCTGGCTGATATTTTGGTCACTTTTGAATATTGGTTGTGCTTTCACACTCTTGGTAGCATGAGAAGGACTCTACAACCCACACAAGTGGCTCAGGTAGTGCAGCTCTTCCAGGATGGCACATCAATGCGAGCTGTGGCAAGAAGGTTTGCTGTGTCTGTCAGCGTAGTGTCCAGAGGCTGGAGGCGCTACCAGGAGACAGGCCAGTACACCAGGAGACATGGACGGGGCCGTAGGAGGGCAATAACCCAGCAGCAAGACCGCTATCTCAGCCTTTGTGGAAGGAGGAACAGGAGGAGCACTGCCAGAGCCCTGCAAAATGACCTCTAGCAGGCAACAAATGTGCATGTGTCTGCATAAATGGTTAGAAACCGACTCCATGAGGATTGTCTGAGTGCCCGACGTCCACAGATGGGGGTTGTGCTCACAGCCCAACACCATGCAGGACAATTGGCATTTGCCACAGAACACTAGGATTGGCATATTCGCCACTGGTGCCCTGTGCTCTTCACAGATCAAAGTAGGTTCATACTGAGCACATGTGACAGACGTGACAGAGTCTGGAGACGCCTTGGAGAGCGATCTGCTGCCTGCAACATCATTCAGCATGACCGGTTTGGCAGTGTGTCAGTAATGGTGTGTGGTGGCATTTCTTTGGAGGGCCACACAGCCCTCCATGTGCTCGCCAGAGGTAGCCTGACTGCCATTAGGTACCGAGATCAGATCCTCAGACCCCTTGTGAGACCATATGCTGGGGCGGTTGGCCTTGGGTTCCTCCTAATGCAGGACAATGCCAGACCTCATGTGGCTGGAGTGTGTCAGCAGATCCCTCAAGATGAAGGCATTGAGGCTATGGACTGGCCCGCCCATTCCCCAGACCTGAATCCGACTGAACACATCTGGGACATATCTCGCACCATCCACCAGCGTCACGTTGCACCACAGACTGTCCAGGAGTTGGTGCATGCTTTAGTCCAGGTCTGGGAGGAGATCCCTCAGGAGACCATCCACTGCCTCATCAGGAGTATGCCCAGGCATTTTAGGGAGATCATACAGGCACCTGGAGACCACACACACTACTGAGCATCATTTCATTGTCTTGAGGTATTTCCACTGAAGTTGGATCAGCCTGTAACTTCATTTTCCACTTTGATTTTGAGCATCATTCCAACTCCAGACCTCCGTGGGATATTAGTTGTGATTTACATTGATAATTTTTAGGTTTTATTGTTCTCAACACATTCCACTGTGTAATGAATAAAGATTTACAACTGGAATATTTCATTCAGTGATATCTAGGATGTGGGATTTTAGTGTTCCCTTTATTTTTTTGAGCAGTGTATAATGCAATACTAATATTGAATCTAAGGGGTAAGGTTTCTCCTTGTGGAGAGTGACATACCAGCTCTGGCTTTTCAAGGTAAAGAGGCTTATTCGCCGTGCAATGCTCCTCTGGGAAATTTTATATGCAAATTGCCTCTTCAAAGAGGACTTGAACTCTATAGCGCCACCCAGTTGGAAGTAGCTATTTCCCAGAGGAGCATTGCACGGCGAATAAACCTCCTTACCTTGACAAGCCAGAGCTGGTATGTCACTCTCCACAAGGAGAAACCTTACCCCTTAGACCTCAGTCCAGAGCCTCTCACCTAGCCAAATCAGTTCTCATTCTTTCCACTGAGGACAGCCCGAAACACCATGTCTGCAAATTGAGATACTGATTTGGCTTTTATCCTAAGTCATATTGCAAGACTTGTTAAAGAGTTGATTGTGACTTGTAGGATTGATACTTCCAACAGATGGTGCTATAGAGTTCAAGTCCTCTTTTTCTCTGAAGTGGCAATTTGCATAATAGTGAATCAGCAGTTATATCCAATGCCCAGAAGCCATCAGCAGTATGGCCATGTAATCTGTACAACACTGCCACCTACTGGTGACTAGAACGCTAGCAGCTATACATAATGTAATCTGTACAACACTGCCACCTACTGTTAGGGTTGGCGGATTGCACTAAATAAAATATAAAATAAAATGCAATCGCAATCCGGGGTCCACCGTGCAGAGATGAACCTGCTGCTAGTGTGAACAATGATGGAACAAAACAGTGAGCGATACCTTAAACACACTGTGCTAGCGCCACACAGAGTGATCAGAACACTGAGTACCAAGCTCGGTTACTTCACAGAGAGGTACTGCACTAACAATGCTAAGTACTATACCCTGTTAGCGTCACAGGGACGTTAGCACATGGATTGAGCTTGCTCTGCAAGTAAACGGTGCTAACCGCACATATGAATGAAGCAGAAGCTGTGCCAAGAGAAGGAACTCTTAAGACACTAGGTATAATACCCTGTCGACTTCACTGAGAAGAAGCATAAGAGTTGAGCTTGCTCTGTTATTCTGGTTTCACATTTGCTGTTGTGTCCGCAGCGTTTCTTCCGCAATCATCCACATGCGTTGTGTATTCCTATATTTAACATTAGAGATGCATGAGTCTGCAATCGGTTGCGTTTTTGCCGTGTTTGACGACGCATGCGTCGTTTCGTCGTCTGCGGTTTGGCACGGTAAATGCTACATGTAGTAATTTTAGAGGCGTCAATTTGCCGCCTAGAAATGTATGCGGTTGTTAGCGGAAGGAATGCAGCAAAAAACGCATTGCTGTCTATGTGAACGCATGCGGCCGCAAGCACATGCGTTTGCTTGCGTTTGTGAACGCATGCGTTGCACCATAGGAAAACATGTCTTGACGCTGATTAGCCACCCCCCACATACAAAGTGATAAAGGGAGGGAGTGGACATTTTCAGGTCACTACTCAGCAGACAGAGAAGCAGACCAGAGGAAAGCACCTTGGAAGAAACAAGACTCTGAACAATATGATTATATCCTAGCCGATGCCTTTATTTTCTGTCTCTATATGTCCTAATTTCTGCTCTTTCTTTCTGCATGCATCAGAATGTCATCTTCTGAGGAGGAGCAACGGCCTGGGCCTGCACAAGCCGAACATGTCAGTGAGTACTCACCTCCTCAGATTGGTAAGTATTCACTGTCACATCTACACATGACAATTTTTTTTCCCTTTTTTTAGAGCACTTCTTCCACTGCGGTAGAGGCTGAGCAGGAGCAGCGGGTTCACGGTCGGGTGGCAAGGCGGCAGCGTGTAAGTATACCTGGCTGACTGTTTATTGTATCCTCACTTTAGTATTCTTGAATCTTCCTTTCTTTACTTTCCTCTTTCTTTACATTTTTCTTCTGGACTCCTTTTTTATCTTGACTTTCATTATTCATGCCATTTCTCTGCCTCTGTTTTCTTTCTTTTCCTTATGTTAATGTCTCCAAACTTAATGTCTTTATTTATTTTTTTTAGGTTCCAGAACGGGATGAGGACCTCATTGAAAATGACCTCCTTATCTCCCTGGTCCATGAGCGAGTCCCGTTGTGGGACACCCTGGTTCCGCAGCACTTGGACAACGTGACGATCCGGCGCCTATGGAATGAGGTGGCCAAAGCGATGTGGGATGGCTGGGACAACACCCCGACTTGGGTCCGAAATGCATTTTGTAAGTATTGCAATGCAGTGTGATGCAGCAGAGACCTTGGCCAGGATCACACAACTGTGTGTGATGAGAGAAACTCTCAGGAGTTTCTCTCATCACACACAGTTGTGTGAGCACAGCCAAAAGTCCATTGTCTAACCATTATTTTTTGGTTTTTCAACAGTGCTCAAAGTCAAAACACATTGGCGTTCGGTGAAGAATCACTTCAACAAGGACCTGCGTCAAGAGAGCCGTGTTCCTAGTGGTTCTGGAGCAAGGATCTGAAAATATAAATATCACCGCATTCTGGCATTTTTAAGACCGGTCCTTACCCAGAGAACGTAAGTATTTTTTCGGTGTATTAGGTTGTGTTGTATTGCCATAATCTGTATATTTCTATACCACAGGAGTTGGCGTTTTGTAAATGTTTGGTATTAATTTTTTTTCTTTCTTCACAGCACATGTCGCAGCACTCTTGACCCTGGTTCTGGAGCGGTCCTTCATCAGACAGCCACAGACCCGTCCCAGCCATCCAGCAGCACTGCAGCAAGTGGGCCCGCCACACTAACTGGAGACCAGGAAGCTGGTCCATCAGGTGTTCCCCTTTCCCAGTCCTCTGCCCCTTTTTTTTTGGGCTCCTCCTGGCAGCGGCAGAGGGCCTTGGACAGGTCACTCATGCCCGAGTTTTTGCACTTGAGCTCGGTTTTTCACGATGGACTCAAGGCGTTGGGTGACCGCCTGGATACTGCCATTAGCCATATGAATACACATATTTAGGAGGTCACCAAAAGCCTTGACCAAGTAAAAGCCGACCTCCAGAGGCCAGCACATAATTTTTTTAAATCAAATTGAACAGGGCATGTCGGAACACCTTACTCCTGATCTCCAGCTTAGTGCCATGCAGGCCTGCAATGCTGCTTACGTGCAGGCTATGCAGCAGAGTCGGTATTTTCAGCAGACAGTGGCGGCATATCCACCTGTGCCTACACTGTCACGCCTGACCTCGATGCCGACCTCTGCTGCATACCACTGCACGGCCACCTCCATTCCAAGCACTACCGGACACCACTAC